>NC_087066.1:58138033-58295356 GCF_963678635.1 Symsagittifera roscoffensis
GGGAAAGATCATTTCGTGAGATAATAAAACAAAATTTATAGTATAAAACGTATTTTTGGAAACAAAAGTTTTATGCAGTATCGATAAAATGTATGAGAATGATCTAGACGTGTTTAATTGTTTTTTAAGGAATCAAAAAATTTAATTGTCAAACGAATTTTTTTTTCTGAAAAATACAACGTCAAAAAAAAATACAAGCAAAAACATGCACAAAGTTTTATTTCTAGGACTTAAATTTGACTTTTATAGCGGTATTCCTAAATTTTATCTCACAAACAGACTTTTCAAACCTTTTTCCGAAATTTTGCAGATCCAAAATTTGCATGTTTCAGAGAATCGAATTTCATCGAAAAACATAAAACCAGTTTTGTTGAACAAAAATATCCAGATAAATTTCAATCCGAGACCTATTTAGAACAAATGCATTACTTGTACATCTTGCATATCAATTTGTAGTTTTTTGATGTCAACTCGCATAAATTACCGAAAAAATCATTGGTAAAATAGTTTTTAAAAGTTAGCTCAGGGCAACAATGTTAGTAGTTAATGTTAGTACTTATGTGGGGGGAGGGGAAAGATAAATCCATGTTTTAAATAGTTCACACCTGGTCTGAAAACCCTGTATTAAGACAGAGCAGTAGATTTTTCCAAGGTTAAGGTAGGGAATAGATTTTCCAATGCTTTAAGATAGGTTACTGGGTTCAGAATTTCAGATGGTAAGGTTCAAAAAGTTTTTGGCACCCTATTCTTAATTTGTTTCGGCGCCCGCAATTACCATGTTTTGTTTTAAGATGCCCTTCACCAATGTATAAGAGGATAAGATATTAGATTTATAGCAACTAGTGTTCAAACCGACTGATTCAAGTTGAAATTGTCTGAAGCTATGCTGAAAAACTAACTTAAGGCAAAAAAAAAATTTTGCAGGAGAAATATCTACAGAAAAAATGTACAGTTTTACTTAAGTTCAAAAGTTTAAATTTTAAATATACACTTTCAAGGTTTGCTAAGGTTTCCACCATTAAGAACCTCCTTTCTCAAGTAAAAGTAACTGGGTCCTTTTTTAGTTAGTTTGTATATTCCGACTAAATGGTTGTTTGTTTTTAATCCTCGATTCGTCGACTTCAAATTTACAACTTCATGAAGAACACGTCTGTATTTAGACATTGGTTCATTTCCAGAATGTTCAAGAGTTCTTTTAATGAGTCCTTTGCTTTTAATTTTGATTTTGTCAGTATTACTATCATAGCAGCGATACATCTTGCTGAACAGGCAGAACATTTCATTTCAGTACAGCGAAATTCTTCTTTGAATAATCAGGGTTCTCACTTATCCTGTTTTTGTTTGAAAAAAAATCAGAGCAGCATGTACGTAGGAAACAGTGTTTCAATGCATCGGCTTCGAATTCATCTTTGCAGTTTTTTTGACCCATTTGTGTCCATTGAATTTTCTTTTCACGTAATAAACAACCGTCCGAGTTCGCTTCTGCTAATGTTAGATACAAAAAGTCCGTGTTCATAACCACATCCTCGAGTTTGTTCTCATTGCTATAATTATGGTGGAAATGGTAGTATAGTTCCAAAATTCTGAGATTGGCATCTTAAAGAGCAAAAAATCCAACAAAAAATGGTTATCTGTATTTAATGGTTGATTTCAACGGTTCTACTTGGTATGAGTTTTCTTCACAACTTTCAACCGCTTAGAAAACTTCTCATTTTTGGATCTTATGTCTGTTCATCGCCAATATACTTAGTTATTGTGTGTCTGGATTGATTCATGATTTGATAAGCATACGAGTTGTTAGTCAGAAAGTTCAGTGTGTTGATTCTCATCTCCTTCTTGTCGAGTATCATCAACAGACAAAAAAAACTGTTGAAGCATTTCCTAAGCGTGTGGTAAAAAAAGTGGATTAATTTTTGTACACTCAAGCCCATGTCCCAGATAGAAGTTAAATAGGGAGAGATGGTAGTACCAATTTCTGATTTACATTTAGAAATCAGCATTTGTTGTGGATTTTTCAAAAAAAAAATTTTTTTTCGGCATAGTTTTTCATGTATTCTCTAAGTTCTTTCCGGCCGACGTCAAAACTGACAACAATTGGAGGAAAATTGGAACAGATGTATTTCAATTTGTCGGTAATTATCAGTTTGGGTTGGAAAAAGCCAAAAAAGGAGTCGATCATTAATTTTCCCACAATTCCCGAATTATGTAGCCTTTTTCTTATGAATATTTTCGTCTTTACTCATCCATATCTTTTTTGTTTTCCTTTTTCAACATTTTGATCCAACAAAGATAGACGGATTTCTTGCCAAGAGCAGAAATGATAATAGCAACATTGATCAACTTGGAAAGAGTCATTTTTCTTCTTAACCGTCGTGTAACAACTCTCAACGATTCGGTCGATTCGATTGCTTTTATTTCTTGCGAGCAAGATTATTCAATCGTTCCACTTTCTCAAAAACTGTTCCACGTAAGGTGTACGCGTTTTTAGAAGAGATATGTTGCACTCAATATGATAAGATCAGTGTTCTAATTGTCAGTTTAAAAAGAAAAGTGTCACAGCTGGGACATCGAAAGCACTTGAAGAAAGTATCACCAATGTCAATTTTTCAAATACTACGTTGAGGTAGTTCTCTATTAAATTCTCGTTCTTGAATTTTAAAATCAAATATGAACATTTTGATATCAATTATTTTTTCGACCATGGGTAAATTGTCAATCGCAACTCGGCGAAAGTTTGGCTCATAGCAAATATTTGATAATCACTAAAAACAATTGAAATGTGAGATGTGTGAGCCGTGCAATTTTTTTTGCTAGCGCACGGAAAAAGCAAAGATGATATTTGTGTTTTTGCTTTTTTTTTAAAGACAGTTCACTTGCCTATTTCGATTCAAACGCTCGGTTGGTATTGAGTCTGGACATCCCATTCGGACGTTGTTTAGTAGTGCAACAAAACAGTAACATTATTTATCATCTTGAACCTCCACATTGTGTTGTGATGTTCTTGGGTGCATTGCCCCACGACATCAAATTTATCGATTTTTTCTCGGTTGTAATCAAACCCGCTTTTGATATCAACTAAATGCAGCTTTTCTAAAAAACTGTTGTTTTTGATTGTTTAGCAAGAACAATTTTCTCAGGCTTTGATATTACGAAGAATTAATCAATGTTTATTATTGATTTTTGCAAGTGAATTTAGCTTGTTAATTACTTCTTTTTTCGTTGATTTTTTCGTTGATAATGTTATTATCTAAATTGGTCATTTGAAAGTTAAGTATTTAAGGTCTTGCAATTTCAGTTTCTGTCTCCGCCAGAAAAACTGACAAAATTTCAATTTTTACTCATCTTTCCTTTCCTCTTGCACGATTTGTTTTAGGCCAGCAATCGTATCGTCAGTTTTTGTTGGTGAAAAAAAAGCTCGGAAACTCTTTTTCGCAGGCCGAACATACCGTAAAAAGCTTTGATTTTGTTGGAGCTTGCTTCTTGTCCCCTTACTTTTTCTTAACTCAAAAAAATCACTTTGGTACAGTTTTTTTAGTGTCGAGTTGCGCTCTTGCCAACCTATGTGTTTCCAGAGTGCCCAAATCTCTTTTCCTCATTTCCGTTGAGCAACAGCATCTGAAAAAAGGGAAATTAGTGAATAGGAACTGGAAATTTTTACTTGGTACACATAAAAGAGGAAAAACTGAAATGTCTCAGAAAATTTAATTAGAGATTTAAATTTACTTTGCATTGTTCAGTGAAACTGAATTTTTTTCAAATTGTGATACAAGACAAAGACTGTTGTTTTCTGCGTACAAAAAAATCAGAATGAATAAATTTCTGTTTGCTGTTGCTTGAACAAAATTGTCCAATCATATTTAAAAGCAAACAATCAGAGTTCGGAAAATGTCAATCAAAAAATATTTGAGGTTCTTGCAGCTACCGAACAAGAAAACCAAAATAATTTTGAGTTTCTTATCGAGGAAGCAGACGTTGACTTTTAATTTTTAAAAAAAATTTGGAAAAAAGAATTCTCCGAATAAGTAAAGGTCTTATGTTGGAAAACCATACAATAAAAGAGTTTATCTTTGATCCACTTATTCTATATCGAAGTTTTACACTCACGGCTGATTACAGTTGACAAAGAAAGAACAATTTTAAATTCCAGAACATTTGAAATTAATCAAAAAGTCACATGATAATGTAGCAAAGACTCTTTTTATATCCTAACCAAAAGCAAAATTTGTGCAACTTCATTTATGGCTAGGTTTTAAATAAGATTTTCAGAGACTTTGTAAAATTGACCCATATAGAAGATTTCGAGAAAATTTACAAAGGTTTACAAGGTTTACAAACATTTCGAGAAAATAAGCTGAAGTTTGATTACACACGACCACTAACATAAAAGGTACAATCTCCTAAAAAAGAATTCAATTCATTTTCAAATAGCCTTCGTCAAACTAACTTCCTCTCTCAGCTCTAAATCTTTCGAATTTTTTGTCGCGACTCCGTCTTATTCTCAAAATTTAACTAAAACTGGATCTGATTTTCTCAGATCAAAACAGCTACCATATAAACTCGGTAGAATTGTTGCCAGATCTAGTTCAAATCCAAGCGCGAGAAACAACCTTAGCAGTATATTGGGCACTAATGGATGTCTCAATATTGTTTGACCCAATTTGAGATCATAAGAAAAGACTTCAGCGAACATCACCAGATGCAAGTTCCTATCAACGACAATCATCTTCATGTTGGATCAATGCAGAGAGTGGGACACGCCACTGAGCAGGTTGAAAATGACTACCCCGAGAATCCTGGTTCTCATTTTGTAGCGCAACCAGTAGATAATTTTCTCTTTCCTAGGGAGAAAGCGGGATCTGATGAGAAACCAAACACAATTGATAAAGATGATGGTATCTCATAAACAATGACTTCTCAGAACAATCCATCACAGCAACCACAAACAACGTAACATCAACTAGCTCTGTTTTCTATACAGTACCTCCAGAACTCTTCTGCTGCTGGACAGCGATTTGTTTTTACTATTTTAAAAAGAAAATATATATTTGTTGAAATTTAGTTTATCTTTTTCAGTAAAAAACTTTTCTACATTTTTATTTTAATTTCGAAATACAAGACTATTTCGAAAAAATACAAGATGATTTTGAAACATTCCGAAAAATTGAAAAAAACTACTACAATTTTGAATACAAGTTGCATTGGCGATAAAAACTTTGCACAACTTTAGCATTTTTGGTACACAGGTTAAAGGACAACAATAAAAAATTAGCACACCAAAGCAAAACCTTTCGCAATCAAAAAAATTTGATCATTTTTACATCTTTTTGAAAAATGAAAGTTTATTTTTGCATTTTGCAGAAAAATGAAAAATTTTTCATTTTTTTTTAAATTGAAACAATTTTGCAATTTGGAGAAAAATTTGGAACAATTTTTGCATCTTGTTAAAAAATTGAAATACTTTTGCATTTGATGGAAAAAAATGAAACAATTTTTGCATCTTTTTATAGTATTTGACAAATTTTTCGCATTTTGGTGAATAAAAAAGCTCGGAAACTCTTTTTCGCAGGCCGAACATACCGTAAAAAGCTTTGATTTTGTTGGAGCTTGCTTCTTGTCCACTTACTTTTTCTTAACTCAAAAAATCACTTTGGTACAGTTTTTTTGGTGTCGAGTTGCGCTCTTGCCAACCTATGTGTTTCCAGAGTGCCCAAATCTCATTTCCTCATATCCGTTGAGCAACAGCATCTGAAAAAAGGGAAATTAGTGAATAGGAACTGGAAATTTTTACTTGGTACACATAAAAGAGGAAAAACTGAAATGTCTCAGAAAATTTAATTAGAGATTTAAATTTACTTTGCATTGTTCAGTGAAACTGAATTTTTTTTGAAATTGTGATACAAGGCAAAGACTGTTGTTTTTTGCGTACAAAAAAAATCAGAATGAATAAGTTTCTGTTTGCTGTTGCTTGAACAAAATTGTCCAATCATATTTAAAAGCAAGCAAACAATCAGAATTTGGAAAATGTCAATCAAAAAATATTTGAGGTTCTTGCAGCTACCGAACAAGAAGACGAAATTAATTTTGAGTTTCTTATCGAGGAAGCAGACGTTGACTTTTAATTTTTAAAAAAAATTTGGAAAAAAGAATTCTCCGAATAAGTAAAGGTCTTATGTTGGAAAACCATACAAAAAAAGAGTTTATCTTTGATCCACTTATTCTATATCGAAGCTTTACACTCACGGCTGATTACAGTTGACAAAGAAAGAACAATTTTAAATTCCAGAACATTTGAAATTAATCAAAAAGTCACATGATAATGTAGCAAAGACTCTTTTTATATCCTAAGCAAAAGCAAAATTTGTGCAACTTCATTTATGGCTAGGTTTTAAATAAGATTTTCAGAGACTTTGTAAAATTGACCCATATAGAAGATTTCGAGAAAATTTACAAAGGTTTACAAGGTTTACAAAAATTTTGAGAAAATAAGCTGAAGTTTGATTACACACGACCACTAACATGAAAGGTACAATCTCCTAAAAAAGAATTCAATTCATTTTCAAATAGCCTTCGTCAAACTAACTTCCTCTCTCAGCTCTAAATCTTTCGAATTTTTTGTCGCGACTCCGTCTTATTCTCAAAATTTAACTAAAACTGGATCTGATTTTCTCAGATCAAAACAGCTACCATATAAACTCGGTAGAATTGTTGCCAGATCTAGTTCAAATCCAAGCGCGAGAAACAACTTTGGAAACAACACGGCTGATTACAGTTGACAAAGAAAGAACAATTTTAAATTCCAGAACATTTGAAATTAATCAAAAAGTCACATGATAATGTAGCAAAGACTCTTTTTATATCCTAACCAAAAGCAAAATTTGTGCAACTTCATTTATGGCTAGGTTTTAAATAAGATTTTCAGAGACTTTGTAAAATTGACCCATATAGAAGATTTCGAGAAAATTTACAAAGGTTTACAAGGTTTACAAACATTTCGAGAAAATAAGCTGAAGTTTGATTACACACGACCACTAACATAAAAGGTACAATCTCCTAAAAAAGAATTCAATTCATTTTCAAATAGCCTTCGTCAAACTAACTTCCTCTCTCAGCTCTAAATCTTTCGAATTTTTTGTCGCGACTCCGTCTTATTCTCAAAATTTAACTAAAACTGGATCTGATTTTCTCAGATCAAAACAGCTACCATATAAACTCGGTAGAATTGTTGCCAGATCTAGTTCAAATCCAAGCGCGAGAAACAACCTTAGCAGTATATTGGGCACTAATGGATGTCTCAATATTGTTTGACCCAATTTGAGATCATAAGAAAAGACTTCAGCGAACATCACCAGATGCAAGTTCCTATCAACGACAATCATCTTCATGTTGGATCAATGCAGAGAGTGGGACACGCCACTGAGCAGGTTGAAAATGACTACCCCGAGAATCCTGGTTCTCATTTTGTAGCGCAACCAGTAGATAATTTTCTCTTTCCTAGGGAGAAAGCGGGATCTGATGAGAAACCAAACACAATTGATAAAGATGATGGTATCTCATAAACAATGACTTCTCAGAACAATCCATCACAGCAACCACAAACAACGTAACATCAACTAGCTCTGTTTTCTATACAGTACCTCCAGAACTCTTCTGCTGCTGGACAGCGATTTGTTTTTACTATTTTAAAAAGAAAATATATATTTGTTGAAATTTAGTTTATCTTTTTCAGTAAAAAACTTTTCTACATTTTTATTTTAATTTCGAAATACAAGACTATTTCGAAAAAATACAAGATGATTTTGAAACATTCCGAAAAATTGAAAAAAACTACTACAATTTTGAATACAAGTTGCATTGGCGATAAAAACTTTGCACAATTTAGCATTTTTGGTACACAGGTTAAAGGACAACAATAAAAAATTAGCACACCAAATCAAAACCTTTCGCAATCAAAAAAATTTGATCATTTTTACATCTTTTTGAAAAATGAAAGTTTATTTTTGCATTTTGCAGAAAAATGAAAAATTTTTCATTTTTTTTTTAAATTGAAACAATTTTGCAATTTGCAGAAAAATTTGGAAAAATTTTTGCATCTTGTTAAAAAATTGAAATACTTTTGCATTTGATGGAAAAAAATGAAACAATTTTTGCATCTTTTTATAGTATTTGACAAATTTTTCGCATTTTGGTGAAAAAAAAACTGTAAGGTTTCTTGCATCTTGTAGGAAAAGCTAAAGATTTTTTTAGCGGAATGTTGAAAAATTGAAATGAATTTGCAACTTTTGAAAAGACTGAAAATTTTCTTCACTTTCTTTTGATTAATTTGAGTACTTTTGCTTTCAAATGAAAAAAGTAGGAAGATTTTGGAAGGTAAAAAATCTAACAGTCATTATAAAAATTAATTTACTAATTTGAAAACCGATGAACTAATTTGACTTGCATGGAAGGTAAAAGTGTCCAAGGAACAGCAAGAATTGTGGGTAGAGACACAATGATCTTGGGTTACTATGCATTTTTTGTAAGAACCCTTAGAAATGGAAACAAAAAATTGTGTTTTATAGAAAAAAACCTACGAGCTTTCCATAGTTAGAAATTTTATTCAAAGTTTTCATAAGCTGCACTAAATGCTCTATGGTTAATTTAATGTTTCATACTGTTCACACCCTATTTGTTCTATTCTCTTCATCTGATAAAACTGTTTATGTTTTGAAAAATGTACCCAGGAGAAAACACTAGTTACAAATAAATCAAATTTTTAAAAAATCAAAAAAAAAATTGGGGCAGTTTCTTGGTGCCAAAACCCAAAAAGAGGGAAATTTACTTTAAACCCTACTTCCAATGATCCAATGGGCACCACAATGAGCGACAGTTTGTCTGATTTGGTGAGAAAGAAGGAGAAGCAATAACTTCAAATAGAAAAATTGTTAGCCACGCTTCTAAAAAGCTTAGACTCGGTCCTATATTGGAACCTACTTCTCAAAACTCAACCATGGGTTGCCCAAAAATTCAATATTTGACAATGATAGTTAGAAAACAAAATTTCAGATGTAACAACAATCCTTTTGATCAAGCAAAAGCTCTTCACTGTGCAGAACGAAACGCATATGCATTCGGAACACAGACTCCATGTTGCTTAACATTTAGCAAATCTTTATAAATCTTTTGTACCAACTTCTTGCTTAACATTATTACAGTTTTGTTTCAAAATTTGGGATCGCTGATCAGTTTGAGCAGACCGCATATTTAGAAGTTTTTAAATTGATAAAGAAAATTGTGAACGAACACCATGGAAATTGTTGAACGTATATGTACTAGTTCTTTTTTAGTTATTCAGTTCTAATTTTTTGCTACTGTTTTGATGCTTATATGTGCAAGCATTCGAATAATGTTATCTACAACCTGTGAAGAACGACAGTGTGATTAGCTATCTTATGAAAAACCGTCGGATTTTTTTCAGCCTCTCCAAGCTAGATAACATCCAAATTTTGTTAGCTTTGTTTTATTTCCCTAGTTGAACCAAACTCGAGAATGCATCTTAACTTTTATTGGTTAAAAATTGGCAAACTTCAGCGACTTTTTGACAGTTTTTTGTTCTTATGGTCATTTTCAGCCTCTTCATTTTCAATTGCAAAGCAGAAACCTTAAGTTTAGACTTGTTCAAGTCACCTAGAGATTTTTTGGAACTCAAACTATTCAGCCAAAAGTCAGTACACTAAGTCAAACTATTCAGCCTCGGATTTCTATTAAAAGAGCGGTATCCAGATGCAAAATCCATTCTATGTGGTCATTTATCTATCGAATGACACCAAAAAAAACTGATCAACTCAGATATTATTCCAATACTGGTTCGGCTTCAATAAAATTTATTTAACAGCTGGAACAGAGACAATGTTTTTGGACAGTATGCATACAAAACGTCTCTATTCTTCAGTTTTTCAAAAAAAAATCCACAAGACTTTGGAAACAACTCACTCTCAATTCATTCTCAATTGCCCAAAAGACTTCATTTGCCAGTGTTCATTAAATGTGTTACTAGGAGAGCTTCAAGATCTTTGGAAACAATTCAAACCTCAAAAGCATAAAAAACTCCTGTACACAAAAGAAGAATCACTTTAACTTCAAATAAAAGACTACAATTAATCTCTACCAACACACAAATTGTAATTTTTACTCATGGTAAACACCCAAGAAAAAAGGAGGTATGACCAAAAAATTTTGACTTGTTTTCAGCGCAAGTTTGAAAACAAAATAATAAGCATCTTTTTGATTTAATTTTGAATTCTCATACGAATAAAATGAGCCAGTAAGACAACATCCTTTTAGATAATCGGGAATAAAAAGAATCTATTGCAGATTTTGTTTGTGCACTAAATAAAAAAATACTTACTTCGCAGACATTTATTGTTCATTTTGGAAGCCATTGAAATTTCACTCAAATTTTTTATCGTTCAAAATGACATAACACCAGACAAAAGAACAAAGACACCTTTTGAAACCCGAAAAAGAACTTGATAATTGTATTCTACAGGTTATAGATTCAGTACTATATCGTTAAATTGAAGATCATTGGAAAAAATTTGTTCATAAATTGCAACAATTTGTCTCTACAATTGAAAATTTCAAAAAAGGTCATTCCTTTCCGGAAAAGATACAAGCCACACTTTACAGATGATATATTTGAAATACATTCAAAATCAACATGAGGAAAAAAGACGAAATAAGTGATAACCTCTGCAGAATGATGATTTCTTATGGGTTGGTGAAGGTGCATAAAAAGAATACCATTGAGACCGGCCCCTTCATTGCCTGATAGCTCTTGTTATAAATTGAACAAGGTTCTTGCAAATTTTTTTGAGAAAAATGAGGGAGCAAACATCGAAGCCACCTAACTAGAAGCGAGAGAAATCTTAGAGAGCACTAGTTTTGAGTCCAGTGAAAATGTGATATCTCTAGATGTGAAGAGTTCGCATACAAATGTTTCATTCAAAGAAGTGATAGTCATATCTCTGGGAAAGCTGTATGAGCAAGATGAGACACCATGAGTCGCTAGGAAAACGACGGAGACTGATGAAAACATCAGTTAGTCAATTCTTTTTCAAAAGCAATGAAACATAGTACGTTCAGAAAAATGTTTTTTGGCGATGTGGGGATCTTTTGGCGTTATTTTAGCAAATCTTTGCCTGAAGCAATACAAAAAGGCACTAGCGAGGGATATTCCCGAAACGTTTATACCCGAAAAAGATCTCAATGAATTATTTCCCGAGTGCAATGAGAAGGCCACGTACCGATCGAAAGGTATGGAGTGTGAATGTTGTTTGAACTGGTATCACGTAAAATGCGGTGGTATACCAAATAATTAGTATCAAAAAATAAGTTAAACCGCCTGGTACTGTGCTGAAATACTCGTCTGTGAAAGGTTAATTTCAAGACAAGACCGCTTAGAACCACAAGACTCTAAACGAAATTGTAACTTCTCTATTCGAGGAAGGAGTGAAACAATATTGACTTATGACATTTTAAGTTGATATCAAAAATATCGCGGTTAAACAAAAGTTGTTAACTTTGAATTAAGCCACCAAGTAAATGGCGAAAAAAAGATAAAAAGTTTTTTTAAAACCTTATGACCTAATATTATCAGAGGTTATGAGCGATTGAAGCTTTTAAGCAAAAAAAGTTTGATGGATTCCGAACAATAGAAACACGGAAGTTTTCTTGTATGGTGTGAACGATTCCTAGCCTAAATTTAAAAAAAGCCTAAAAGTAGAATCTGAAAAAGTTAGCGAAGCCAGAAGAGTTTCTGTTAGGAGCAGGTTGTATCAGGAAACCATTATGCACCTCAGTGATGCTACTTTTTAGATGATCATTGATCAGAATGACGAGAATGGATTCGAGATATGGAAATAGCTTTAGCTGCAAAAACATTTGGGCAGATTCGGACGGGCCAAATCGTTGTGCTTTCGCAAGAGTTGCTGGAAGTAAGAAGAATGATGAATCAATATTAGAATTTGTAATTAAAGTCGGCAACATTGTTTTCAAACTACAATCTGCAGATGAAAAATCAGCAACAACCTTGGAATAAAAATAGTTTTTAAGGCATTGCCACAAAAATACGACTCATTCATAGCTGCAATACAGTTCCATTAGATATCTTAATTACAACTGAGGGAGCGACTGATTGAACGACCACTTAGGGGGAGGTAAAACAAACAAGATACGAGTTTTAAGTCCATTGTGGCTCCAGCGATCGATAGAACTGGCCGAGGACGATACAATGGAGGATCAGGACTAGGAAACACAAATCACACTGCTGACAGGTGCTATGCATAGCAGCATGTAAACAAGCAATATTCAAGCAATCATCAAGGCGGTTTCTCTGGGTTTGCACTAATTGCAAGCTCAAATGGGTCGATGGATATTGTGATAGACTGTGGATGCACGCATCATATCATTACAGGCAAATCAATTTTCAAGAGGCTTTTCATGCTGGAAGGGGACGAAACTGCGATGTTTTTAACTAATGGGGATGGTGCACATCAGCGAGTACATGGTGCTGGAGAAGTTTGCCTCCCCTTCTACGATCGTAACAAAGCTAAGTACACGTTTAATCTCCAGCGCGCATTGTATGTTCCGAGCTTCAATTATCAGCTGATATCAGATTCGCTGCTAGTTAAGCAACGGAATACAGTGATTTCAAACAAAAACTCGCATATACGCGTGGGACAACAGAAACTTTATTCTAATGAAAGGGATGGTCTTTTTTGGTTTGAACATATCGCAAAAGAGACAAATAAGTTGGCTTTGTCTTTTTCTACGTAGCGTGCGAGGTTTTTCAATGTAAATTGTGAAACACTGAAGAAAATTGCAAATCAAGCAGTAAAAGGCATGATTAATTCCGGTTCATTGGCAAACGATAAAAGTATTACGTGGTGAGAATGTAATATAATTAAGTCTGACATATCTAAATACACTTAAGTAAAGGCAACGCGAAAATTTGAGCTAGTTCGCAGTGATGTTTGAGGACTTTTTTTGGAATTCTTGCATGGAAACAAATGTGTAACATCCTTTTTTGATGATTTTCTAAGAAATGGAACGGTATATTTTATGGCGTTTAAAGTCAATTCGTCAGCAAAAATACATATTTTTCTTAAAACGTTGGTCCAACCATGTAACGTAACTGGATTTACACTCAAGTTGGATTAAGGTGGGGGGTATTTCACTGAAATTCCAAAACTTTTGCGAGAAAAACAGTATTGCACCAGTAGTAACAACAAAAAGCTTTTTCTCCTAATCACATTGGTAAAGCCAAGCGCTTTTGACGAACAATTTTTGACAATGCATTGCTCTATGATTATTTTCAAAACTATCAGTTTCTTTTTGGGGAAGTGCAGCTGACACTGTTGTATACAAAAATATGTACTAATACCTGCTATTATTGATGACAAAACACCTTAAGAAACGTTTTTTGGAAGGCGCAACTAAGTGTTCAACATTTAAAATTTTAGTTGCCTATGTTTATCAAAAATTGAAATACACCATCGCAAGGTTTTACCCAAAGGCAAAAAGGCAGTTTTACTGGTTATGACGGTTCAAATCCTGCATATAATTAATCATTTCCTTGAGGAAAAAATTAACCTTATCGCTCTCGATAACGGATCAAGGCTTGCTATTGTTCTACCTTTTCCGGGCAATGATCCAGTGGGGGCTGTAAAAGATTCAGTAAGTGTCATTAATGCCTAAACAAGCGCAACTGATGCTTTTGAAGTAAAGCCCACTCTTGAACAGCCGTTATCACCGACAGGGGGAGCTACTTCTACATTTATTGATACTTCTCAAAGAGTATCTTCAGCATCTATTCCTCATAATATCCACATGTAAGTTCAAGATACGCCAATCAGCTTAGATACACATGAAAACTAACAACTCACCATGAATTTGTTTCAACTGATGCCATAGAGACATTCCAACTGCAGACAACCTGCTAAACAGTTTTTCCCTCACTCCTGACAGTTCGATACATTTTTTTACAACAACATTCTTCATCATCTTAATCAACAGAACGATCTGCAAATGACATAGAAAACTTTACTACTTGAGATTTTTAAATTCTACAACAAATAGGACTGGTCGGATCGTTCGCTGACCAGTGGCACTAGGATTACAACTTTTTTTACTTAGGAAAATTGTTTTTTTTTGCAATGGCTGCTAGTGTCAACGGCAATGTTCCACTCAATTATGAGAAAGCAATTGTTTCAGTTGATCTAGAAGAAAAATGGCAAGCTGCAATGCAAAATGAAATCAATAGTCTGAAAAAAAACATGGTTTTTATTGCCTCTACCTTCTGGAAAACCATTAACAAAAAGCAAATGGTGTTTCGATATAAAGCATAAAAGCGAACAAAATAAAGCACGTCATGTGGCTGAGGGATTTAGTCAAATTTACGGACAAAACTAAACTAAGATATTTTTTCACCTACAGTTGGTATGACAGTTATTCGCTCATTATTTGCCATTGCAGCACAACATGCTTAAGAAATGCGACGAATTGATGTCAAAACAGCTTTTTGAATTCTACTTTAGAGGTAGAAATTTTCATTGAGCAATCTCGGGATTTTAAGTCTGGTGAGGGTGTTGTATGCAAGCTCAATAATTGTTTTTAGGGCTTAAGCCAAGCGAGTCAGCTTAGAATCAGTTTCTAACAAAAAAATTTTGGGAAGTTGGACACTTAAGAAGCTCTGTAGATACTTGTTTATTTTATCATTTCAAAAAAAAATGAGTTTCATTGCTGGGTAAGTTGATGACCAGATAATTTGTGAGGTTGACGAATCTTCAGTAAAAGAGCTGCCAATCTTGGTAAGCTGATTCGCATTGAAGAAAAGGGCGTTTGCGAAGTTCAGGTTGGTGAAAAACGTATAATACTTTATCAATAAAGACATGACAAAATTTAATCGAAAAATGGAATATGCAAAATTGCAAAACGGTTTATGAACCTGTGGTTACATGTAAAAATGCCACTGATGACAAAAGTCTAACTAATTGTTCTCTTTTTCAGAAGTTAGTGAGGGCGTTACTGTATTTAGCTGTAACATTTAGGCGAGATTTTGCTTTGGCAAAAAAATACTCTCTCAGGCGTGCAAAAGTCCATCAGTGCAAAACTTTCTTGCAGCAAAAAGAAAACTATGACAATTAAAGGGCACGAATTATTCCTTTCTGACTCACGACATGATAATGCTCCAGGTATTTTTGCGTACAGTGATGCCTGTTTACGTGAAGATTGAATTATTGGTTTCGAATTTTTGGCATGGTTATTGAATTAAATGAGTGAGACTCACCGGTAATTTGGTGAACTACTAAACAACGCTCGGTATCATTATTTACATGTGAATCGGAATATATGACTCTATCGGCCTTGGCTCAGGAAGTTTTGTTCCTGAAACATGTTTTTGAGAGTGCTAAATATGAACTACTCACCCTATTTTGTTAGGTGACAAACAAGGAGCAGTTTGTGTAGCTCATCAAATAGCTCCAAGATCGAAAACCAAACATATCGACACAAAGTACACTTTGTTCGAGAACAAATTCCCTCTGGTAAGATGACGCTAAAATATCCTTCTACTACAATTATGATTGCGGATAATTTGACAAAAGAGAATCGAAGTGTTCGTTTGGCGCAGATATGCAAGCTTTTCTTTGGAAGTGACCTTTTGATATACTTTGATATACTGTTTTGTGATTGGTCAATTTCAAGACATGAATGTTTACAAACCAAAGACTCTAAGCGAAATTGTAATTTCTCTATTCGAGAAAGGAGGGAAACAATATTGACTTATGAGTTTAAACATTTTAAATTGACATTTAAAGTATCGCGGTTAAACAAAGGTTGTTTATTTATACTTAAACCACTCTAATGGAAAAGAAATGATTAAAAAATGTTCTTCTTTTTAAACATTGAAACCTTATATCATAAGAGGTTATGGGCGATTGAAGCTTCCAAGCACCAAAAGCTTGATTGGTTCCGACTAAAAGAAACTGCCCATTTTCAAAGGGAAACCCGAAAATTTTCCTGCATAGTGTGAACAATTCCTAGACTGTATTTAAGCTAAAAACCTAAAATTAGAATCTGAAAAAAATGGCGAAGTCAGAAGAGATGCTAATCAGAGGAAGTTGTATCAGGAAACCATTATGCACCTCAATGATGCTATTCTGCAGATATTCGTTGCTCAGAATGACAGGAATGGATTCAAAACATGGAAATAGTTGCAAAAAACATTGACCAGACTCAAACGGGCCAAAACATTGTGCTTTCGGACGAATTTCTGGAACTAGGAGGAATGATGAATCGATGATCGAATTTGCAACCAAAGTCGGCAACATTGTTTTCAAACAACAACCTTCAGATGAAAAATCAGCGTCAACCTTAGTACAGCCATAGTTTCTAAGGCATTGCCACAAGAATACGATTCATTCATAGCTGCAATGCAGTTCCAGCAGCCATCGTACCTACAACTGAAGGAGCGACTGATTAAAAGAATACTTGGGGGGAGGTCAAACAAGCAAAATACGAGTTCTACGTCCTATACAGTGGATGGTACCAAAAAATAACAGATACAAGCCGCATAATATTTTTTAGATGTTGCACCACTCTTCAATACAAGAGAAGTGTAATCAAAGGGATTGTTAAAAGGGTTTTCTGCAGTACGTCCTCATGGGAAAATTTTGATAAAGCGATGGAAATCAACCATGAATAGTGGTTGGATAAATAATATCCGGATAGCTGGTCATTGTGGGATGCATCGCAAGCCCTTGAAAAGATCATCGGTGAGGATGATGGCTGAGAAAAGGAAGCCTTGTGGTTATAGCATGGATTCATCGCCCATCTGGATGGTTCAGTATTGGGTGACTCACAGCCAGAAATTAGCAAAAATTAGTGCGCGATATCACCATTGTGCAGATAATATTCACGACGCAGAAAATGAAAACTTGGCAAGAAGGTCCGACTTCTCACTACGAGGATTGAAGAACACCGAAAAAAGGATGAACCAGTTGGACAGCAAAAAAGGCAGTGTGGTATTGATATTGGTAAATCGAAGATAAATTGGAAGATAAAAGAGACCGGCAATTAACATGCGCGACGAATTTAGAAGTAGGGAGCTGACACTAAGGCCATCGCCCGATTGATCAACAGGGACAAGAATCTGTTGAATTTGCTTGATAAAAGCCCGCTGAGCGGAGAAAATAATTTAAGGTTTTGACACAAAGTTATCAATAACTCTTTGAAAAGCCACAGGGCGAACAATTTTTCCCCTAGTTCAATCGGATTTCTCATCAAGAATCTAGAAGACAGAAAGAATCTTATTCGAGCCACCATATACTGTCAAAGGAAGAGTGCCTCAAACAAATTGGCGGAATTGATAAAGACGTGGAATCTGACCATCTCGACCGAAAAATTTGTGGTCTCCCAATTCAAGCAGAAGTGTCAACACGAGATCATCAAAGGGTACAGCGAGCTCCACCAACAACACGAGCTCTAACTAATTTCTTTGCGCCTGGTGTGGGAGCACAAAGAGCAGTTGTTCGAGCTAATTTCCAAAAGACGAAGCAGCAGGAAAAGATATTCGCAGACTCAGCGCAGGGCACAGGCGAAGCGGGTAGCTGCGGATAGACAGCAGAAGGACGACAAACCGCAACCACAGTGAGGTTACTTGCATTTTGGGATTTGCGTTGTTAGCGCCTTGTGAGTTTTTGATTCTCCTGCCCAGCAGTGCATTTACCACCGACGTGCATGAGATTTATTTTCTGAAAAACAATTTGTGGAAAACTGTTTTGAATTATACAAAGTACTTGAATAAGTTTAACAATAGCCAATATCGTTTTGAATTTCTGAGAAAATGCCTAAATACCGATATAATATCTAACTTTTTGCGAATTAGGGTACCTGAGAATAGGGTGTCAATCGAGGAATGGGGCAAGCGAGGAAAGCGGTAGCGCTGCGGAAGGCTCTGGCAAGGTAAGGGACATTGTTAGTACATCAATTGATCAAAGATTGTGGCCATTGGTCTTTAACTATGTTCTTCGTCAAGCAAGGGACAACGCTTTAGCCACGCACCTCGGTCACCCTAGAAAAGATACACAGAAAAGCGGTAAAGGTACTAGATCAGAAAAAAATGCCGGGATGGGCGGATGAGTTATTGTTTATTGGACCTAAACATTTAGTCCGAGACAAACTTTGCACACATAGTTATTTTTTGTCGGAACTGAAGAAGCATGACGTGCTTTGCAAATATCTATGTGAAATTGAAGCGGCTGTTAGGTGGTACATACAAAAAACACGCCAGATTCCACATGATATGGGAATTGAAAAAAGCTAGAAAATATCTCAGAAACAAACGAACTAGTGGCGGTAATTTTTGATAAGGGTGTTGGGTTTTGCGTCATGATAAACACACGTTTGAACAAAAACTGACCCAATTGCTAAATCAGAACAGATCAAAAGAAAAATTGAAAAAAAACTTGATAAAAGAACTACTGGCCTTGAACAAAAGATATGAAATCACAGATGGCTTATATGCGATGTTGAGGTCAACTGGTTGTCAAATTGCACGACTTTATGGACTGACTAAAGTGCATAAAAAGGATACACCTCTAGGACCTGTCCTCTCTCTCTCGGTAGTTCTCATGAGAACCTCATTGAAACACTAGCAATATTTTTTGAGGGTGCAAGTATTGAGACCACCACTGAAGCAGCTATGGGACATTCAATCAGAATGTACGAAAGTGCTGTTTTGCAATCGAAATTTTATCGGTCTGAAAAATGACATCTAACCTGGAAGATTGATGGTTTTTGTGGATTAGCAACGTTATTTGATCAATTAGACGAGTCGGGAAGGGTTGGTTTTAACTGACATGCTAATTTTTAAAATTTCGATATGGGCGTGAACGACACGTAACCTTTTTATATTTCGCACACACTGAAACGGCGAAACAGAACAAGAATAGTTGCAGTGAAAACAACTACAAGAAAACGACAACAGATTGAAACTGTGATTGGAATTTGTCAGGAACCATTCCGAGTTGTAACGACTGTGCAGCTACAATCGTTACAACGCAGAACCCGAGAAAAAGGAAGGGTATTGGGACGGCGTGTCCAGCCTTCCAGAAAGAAATAGGAGTGCATTCCCCGGATTCGAGAATCCGGAGAGGTCTCGGGCCCACTACTCAAACTGTTTTATATAAATTTTTAGCTTCCTGGTCATGTCTTGAGTTGATTTTAATTAACATCCAGATTCATTTTCAGAAAATGAGAAGCTAGGAGTGAGGGAAAGGGTTAATCCATCTTCGATGGAGATGATGATATTTATCTACTGAACAAAAACAATTGTAATATAAGAAATAGTTGTAGCCCTGTTTTTAGGAGTGACCTCGTGGTCTGGGGATACTGAGATCCAGCCATGAGTTCACTATTTTTGCATTTAATTAGATTAATTTGAGTGTTTTAACCAAAGCCGGAAATAGTAACCTTTTTGTCGACCCAATATTAGGAAAACCACCAAAAGAACTGGCTTTGGCAGAGACTGTGAAAAGCATGTAGAGCTGTGTTTAGACGCTAGCCTGTCGTTTTAAAACCTAGCTTTATTTTCAGTCGATACGTATTTCCGGGCGAATGTTACACCACTAGGGATATGAAAGAGTACTAAATTAGACTGTGAAGAAAATATCGTTTCCTTGGATGTGAAAAGTCTGTTCACAAATGTTCCACTGAAAGATGCATTTGACATCGCGCTTAAGAAAATAAACAGCCAGAATGAGCCCTCGGATTGTCAAGAGGTACAATAAAACGCCTTCTGTACATGGCTGTTACTAATATCCATGTTAAAGGCAACGACATCGAGGAAAACAAAGTCAATTGTTTGCAATTTAGGTGCGCAGCATCACCAAGGCTCAAATTGTGTTTAGGACCAGGAAATTTAAAACCAGCTTCCCTCCGTTAAAACGTCATTCTCCCGTGATCTGAAATCCAATGTGGTCCACAAACTGTCCTGTTGTGGATGTTATCCCACCTATGTTGGACAAACTGCTCGGCATTTGGCCACAAGGATCGAGGAACACTAGAAAGATTATAACATTAGAAGCGCTGCATAATAAGAGACTGAGGCGAGGGACGTGGGATGAGTTCAAGAGTAGGGAGCTCTAACACTTAGATTTTTGTCCTACAAATTTTTGGCTCAGAAGATCGATTATGTCAATCGAAAAATTTGAAAACCCGAAAAGTTAGTAAAAGGGAACTATAAGTAAAATTAAAACCCTCAGAAATTTAAGGAAAGCAAAAATTACCAAGTTCTTTCGTAATTATGCTTAAATTTGATTGGTTGAAAGATTTATCTTGTTTAGAACCACTTAATGTCCTTTTACGATGTTTTAACGTCTGTAAATCATTTTATATCGAATTTTTTAACCTGACGATGGCCATATTTCCGAAAACTTTCAAAATCGCAATTTTTTGGGGTAAATATATATTGAGAATGCGTTAAAATTGTAAATTCAAACAAACGTTTTCGCACATTTTTGTGCATCTTCAGGTTTTAAAAATTCTAAACTATCTGTACAAAATGATCAAAGATCATAAAAATGTCATACACGTCAAAACTTCAAAACTTTAAAAACTCAACCAATCAAAACTTTACAAATATCACTGAAATTATGTAACAACTACTATGTAACAACTTTAAAATTTTGTCCCAAATTTCTGAGAGTTTTCATCATTTTTGTTTTCATCATTTTCTTTGTTTTCTTCGAAACGACCATCACAATTATGAAATTGTTGGTTGCAATAAATGCAACGGGTTTGCAACGGTATTTAGACAACCGCGTATTCAGACTGGTCAGTAATTAGACAAATTATATTTGAACCAATCAGAATTGACGGATTTTGCAACGGTATTTAGACAACAGCGTATTCAGACTGGTCAGTAATTAGACAAATTATATCTGAACCAATCAGAATTGAGACAAGTAAGAAATGGAGAAATAATAATTATTCATTTCGTGAATTTGCTTTCTCATCTCGATTCTGATTGGTTAATATGATAATTGTCTGCTTACTGACGAGTATGAATACGCGGTTGTCTAAATACAGACCGCATTCCCCCTCGAATAGTCAAATTTTGATCTTTTGACAGCTTTTTGAATCCTCTTCACTTTTCTCGAAAACCTGTGGATTCATTTAAAATAACGGCTGGTGGGCTGAAGATGCGCATAATTGTGCAAAAACGTTTGTTTGAATTAAAAAAGTAATCAGAAGGTCAAAAGTATCATAGTAACCGAGGTTACAGTCATGAGTCCCTTCATCATGTATTCCAGTCAAAATCCTTGGAATTTTTTAGATACGGAAGTGATAATGATAAAAGAAGATGACAAGTGTTTAAGTCCTTTTCAATTAACATCGATACGGGTTACGTTTCTTCAATAAGAACACGCAATTCGACACGAGATAATATAATATACAAGTGTTACAACTAAAAAATTTCGTCGAAAGTTATTTTGTCATTTATTGTTCCGAGTACGCAAGCGGCGTTCGCAATCTGTATTGCCAGGGAGATTCTCTGTTTTAAAAAGCTGCCTGCTCGGGGTTCCTCAGTGCATATGCTTAGGTTCTTACAAAGCTTGCTCAAAAAAACTTCTGTGCTGGGGCCGGCCGCGCCCTGAATTTCAAAAGCTAGTTGTTGGAAAAGATATCCATCATTTACAACATCTTTATACTTGTCAAGTTTTCGCTCTTCCGCTTCAGCGGCAGCCGTACCAGGGTTACAAACAGACCCGGCATTAATCCTACAAGGAGCTAAGGAGTCTACTACCGTTACATCCCACAAGAGCTGCTTACCATCAGCCCATGGAACGGGCGTCAAACCGTCTGGTCGCTTCTGATCGGTCCTGTAGAGGTGTCGTGGTTCTAAAACAGACGGAATGTGAGTAGATGATAGACTCTGCTTTATAAGGGCATTCAGGTTTGAATGCCTAGAGAATCCCCCTGCACTTTTGAAGCAAGAAAGACCATGCCAATCATCCTCGGTAAAGTCTTTTCCGCACACGCATTTATGCCGTTCGCATATTTTTGAGCCTAATCGAAGTCCTATCGCAATTCTAATTTGTTGGTTCGACAGTTTTAACCTTAAATATTTAAACGGGATGACGTTCAACCATTGGGAGCCAAATCTATCTTGGAACGCGTTGAATCTTCTTACGTCCGTTGATTCGAGTCGTAAAATCAACTCCGCAATTTTGCTGTCAAAAATTCGCTCCGTTCAATTTTTTTGGACTTCTTTTTCCCGAGCCATTTCAATTTTTCCAAGTTCAAACCACCGTTTAAGCGCAATCATCATAGGTTTCATCCATATGCTCTAAACCAAAGATTTCGCTCAAGGCATCTTTTGCTCCTAAATTCCCATCATCTAAATACCAGATGTTAATTTTCGACTCCAACTGTTTGACTAGTGTATGAATTGTTTCCACAAAAAGGGGTGGGGCTTCAGGATCACCTTGCTGAGTTCCGTCTTCTGAAATTATGACAGAGCTTCCGTTAAAAAGGTAACTAGGTTTACCATACGCGCAATGGGTGTAGTTATACAATTCAGGGCGAGTTGAATAAACATGATTCAGCATTGTTTCTCTGTTTAAAGAGTTAAAAGCATTCTTAAAATCTAGTTTTAAAAGAACAGTGCATTTTGGATTGTCGTCGCGTTCAATTAGGTTTCGAAACGAGTGCGCAGCTATTTCTGCTCCTCGTTTGGTACCGCATCCTACCTGTATGTTTCCGAAAAAAATTTTGTCGCTCGGAGAGGGCCTTGCTTCCAGCGCATACGTCTCAGCGTGTTGCCTATGGCAATCGGTCTCAACCCTCCGTCTATCTTTATGAGGGCGATAAGTTTTGCGCCAAAAAAGAAAGATCTTTGGGGTTCGGGAATTTTGCCATCTCCAATGAGGTTTATCAGCTCAGTAAGCGATTTCAGAAAATTAAGTCCTGCACTGCCATTCGACTTACTAACAAGATCTTTAAAAATTTGAGGAACTATTTTATCAGGACCTGCTGCTGATCCGTTTGGAAAGGACATTATCGCTTTGTATAGGTCGAAATCGGTTACGAAAAAACTATCCAACTTTTCTGGATTTTGAGCTGCAAATTTGGCTCGCTGCGGGTGCTTAGACAACAATTTTTGATAGTTATCAGTTGAAAAAGGAGCTATTTTGTCATCCGAAGCAGCAAGCCTTATTCCTCCTTTTACATTTCTGTAACATTCGCCCGGAAGATACATATCGACGGATAACAAAACTAAGTCTTAAGACGACTGGCTAACGTCTAAACAGAGCTTTGCATGCTTTTCACCGTCTCTACCAAGCCAGTACTTTTCGGTGGTCTTTCTAACATCGGGTCGACAAAAACGTTAATGTTCTCCGGCTTCGACCAGAACGCTCAAATTAACTTAATTACATGCAAATAGTGAGCTCATGGCTGGGTCTCAGTATCCCCAGACCACGAGGTCACTCCTAAAAACAGGGCTACTATTTATTATATTACTATTGTTTTTGTTCAGTAGATAAAGATCATCATCTCCATCGAAGATGGATCAACCCTCTCCCCCAACTCCTAGCACCTCAGCCTTGTCAAAACTAATCCAAATATCAGTTAAATTCAAGTCAGGACATGACAGGATGCTAAAAGTTCATATAACAGGCTAAAAGTTTCAGTCCCGAAACCCTTCCGGATTTGTGAATCCACTGAATCAAGCTCCTCAAGTTCGATTTCACGATAACACGGAAGGCTGGTTTTCACCCTTCACCGTTGTTCGCAACGGCCTTGCAACTATTGTAGCAGCACAATAGTTGCAACTCGGAACGTTCTCTGTAATTCGTTGTCGTTTTCTTTAATTTCGATTTCCGTTCTGTTCGCAATCACAGATAAAGTTGTTCTGTTTTTCTTAGTTCTTTTTGCTAAAATGGCCGTTTCTGACGTTTCTCAGAAATGTTACGTCATCACTTCGAAAATTTAAAATTTTAAAATACGGGAATATCCTGACCTTCACCGTTCTGCTAATCATCCGAATAACGTCGTTAATCCTTCAAAATCATTAACTCGGAAGGTTCACTGCTAAAATTTCGAAGTCTGCAGAGATTGCATTTTGTCCATTCTGGTCGAATGTCACATACTCCCGGACAGTCCGGTCAATGTCCTCATTGAATCACGCAATGTTCGTAAAATAGATACAGTGTCATCGAACAGAATTTACAAAATGCTCGAAATTACTTTTATCCACGTCACATCGACTCACTGCAGAATATAAATGGCATCATACTACATCACTATAGCCTTCAAATTCTTTCATTAATCTGCACATTGAGGATATGACTTAAGATAAAACATATTTTCTGACTTCCAATGTCAATGTCCCGATTAAAACTTTTTCTCTTAGATTTAAAAGGTGTTGGCTTGCAGGACAGTCCTGCCAACCAACAAGCTAAAATTATCCTACTATGCTCCTTCCCTTCGGAAATCTTGCTTGTGATTGTCCTGAATATTAAAACTAAGAAACTCTGTGGTTAGAAATAACAATGAAACAATCTCCCTCTTCGAGAGATTACTCAAGCCTTTCACGTCACCACAAAGTGATCAGTCTTCCTAAGTGATTAAAAACAATCATGCAGGCTGGAATATTTAAATATACTCTTCCCTTAAGCCTTTCTAAATAAATAATAAGTGAGTGTTTCTAAAGCCACTTCAACTAATATCAAAATGCAAATTTATAAATGCAACAATTTCAAAACTCAACTAAATGTTTCAGTTTTCAATTACAACTTGGTTGCTTGGTTTCTCACTTGAGTTTTTCACACACATAAAACAATTCTGAGTTTCAACTTTTCTTCATCACTCCTTCTTTCTCTTCTTTTTCGTCATTTAGAAGTTCTAAAACTTCTAAATTCTTCTAATTTTCTTTCTTGTTGCCTTTTGTTTTCTCGACCCTTCATCAATGTTCCATTTCTTCCTCCTGTGATACTGACTCCGCACTTTCCGTTTCCGTGTCTTGTAGCACATCATTGGCTATCCTGACGCTGTTGGAAGCCGTCCTCCAACACTTCTGCTCTTCTACCCTCTGTTTACAGCAAGGTAGGGGATCCACGTTGGATTCTCTGTTTCTGCAGAAACTGTTGTGGGACACAACGTCACGTTTCTCTCCAAATCTTCTTTCAGCATCTCTGCCTTCTCATTTCCACTACGCTCACTCGTCCTGGAAATTCTTTTCACGGCGGTGGTCACTGCATTCCGATGAGTCACGAGAGCTCGCTTGAAAGCTCCTGCCCCAATGACCAGCTGATATTCACTGTACACCCTGCCGTGCTTCGACATATGCTTTTTCGCATACTCGTACAACCATGCAGTCATGTTGGCTCTGAACCATGGCATCAATCGTTTTCTCGCCCATATCTTCTTCACTTCCATCGGAATGTTTAGAACTTTGCACATTGTCTCAAAAAGATCTAAATATTTTAGACAATCTAATTTCCGCAATTGTTCTCTCGTCGGCGCCTCCTGTCTATTATTTTCTCTCATATGAGCTTCCAGCCATCGTATCGCCATCATGACTCCCACTATCACTATTGTTACGGGCTGTGATGAATCTGGTAAACCCATGGAGAGCAGCTCTCCAGAGTCCCAGATCAACATCAGATTACTACACTTGGGATACCACCAGGTCTGCAGCAAGCAGTGGCAAGGAAACTCGTCATGTGTCAACATGATGCTCCTCCAATTACGTTTTCCCGAAGCTTCCAGCAATGGTTCCACTTCCATCATCACTCGGTGGATTTCATCATTCTCATCTACTGCATTGTAATCTGTGACAGTTGATCCTCTCTGTTTCTGTTTTTCGAAGTCACTGAAGTTCCCGCTCACATATCCCATGAACTTCTTTCCTAGTATTGACTCCAACTCTTCTTTGGTTCTCTCTGGAATTGCTGAGAACATCTTACATAGTAACTCGTAAGACTTTTCAGACATTCTCGCCAATCTCACACACTTCGGCACTGAGAAGGCTTGATCCACGATCGTTCTTGTACTTTTCACGTCCACAGCCACGAAATGCACAGGATATCTGCTCTTGCACATTGGAGCCAACGTTGAACCCACCAAATATCGTGCTCCTGATGGTCTACAATAAGTTTCGCTGTGTCTGATGTTCATTTCTGTCTCAATTGCTTCCCTCCATTTCCCTATGTATTTCTGTTCAGTCTGCAGAACTCCTGGGAATACTTCTACGCTGATGGCTGTGACCATCTCATGTTTCTGTTCTAGATTCAATAGTGACTCTAAAGAACCAAACATGCTGTAGAATCCTAGTGCAGTCACTAGATTCACATCGGTTCCTCCATGGCAATCTGTTATCAGTTCCGTCTCCGTTCTTGCTTTCATCACCACATTTCCAAACAATACTGTCAACTGCTTGTGTTGTTTCTCCAGGGTTTTCACACAGTCTAGACCTGTTGCTCTTAGAGGCTGTTATCATCACATTATATATGATGTTGAGGTCACGCAGGTTACAGTCTGCATTCAGTTCCCTCTGTACGTCTTGTGTCGCCCGTAATATTGAGTCAGCGTTGGGACTAGGACACCATGATGGCTTCATCAATTCCCACACTGCCATCAAGCTCGTTCTCAGTAATTCATCTGAGAATCCCAACCCAAACTCCACTTTCTTGTCGGATTTTGGTACTGAAGGTGCAGTCACCTCTTCTTCCAAGACCAGTCCCAATTTGGCCTGTGTATTGTTAACGCTCTTAATCGTTACAATTCTGGACGTCCAGAATCTTAGTAACACCGCCTGCTCATAATCAAAGAAGCAATCGCGTATGTCTTCACTCAGGAGAGGATTGTACGCTATCCCTATAATCCCGGATACGTAGTTATATGACTTCTTCTTGATCGGTCCACATTATTCACTGGTTTTCGGCAATGCTCCCATAGATTCTTTAGTGAGTCTCAGCTCTTTGTTTGAGAATCTCCTGATCTCGTCTATTTTTTTCGTGGGTTCCAACTCCTCAGGTTCTTTCATGTTCACCACCTCTCCTTCATCGTCCTGCGGTGTCATTTTGATGGGAGAATTCGCTTCACTCTCATCAGTGGCTGAGTCGATCAATAACTCACTCAGTCTCCCTTCACACTCATCAAGCTTGTCAAGTACTTCTCTCATCAAGGGTTGATTGAGACCTGTTTTGAGGATGGGCTGGGTCCCATAGCTCTGAATCACGGTCCAGACTTCTTCCATAAACGCCACTCTGTCCAGCTTACATCCCGTCCTACTCTCGTGGTCTCGGTGATGTACTTCCCATTCCTCTTCGGGCAACGTTTCCAAGAAAGGTACTCTGGCTGAGGCCTCTATTCTTCTCCTCCGAGGTGATTCCATGAGGATTCTCTGGTCGTTATTTCTTGAATTGCCAGGAGAGCTGCTCTCCGGCAAATTCCGTTTCATTTCCATAAAGGCTGACGGAGGCTCCAGTGTCGAGATGCCTTCATCCGCTGGCTCAGTCGTTTCCAACGTGTCTGCATTATTTTCGAGATCACTGAAGATATTGAAATCCAGGCTGGATGTTCCTCCTGTCGATGCCCTGTCGTCTTCCCCACCAGCTTGATCTTGTTGCATGGGTTCTTTGGTTTGACGGCTTCCACCCTGTCCGTCATCTCCTTCTGACTTATCCTTGTTCGAGTTCAATGGTCCTTGTTCGTCATTGTCGGCTTCTTCCTGGAATCTCGGTATGAGCAATGTACCGGCAGATTTATCTTCCTCTTCTCCATGGACCACTTTGATTTCTTCGCAGCCGAAGGGTGCTAGGAAGGTTCTCGTCTGCAATATTCCTCCCACTTTCATCTCCTTTTTCACACTGGTCAGGATTAATGAGGCTTCAGGCAATTCTGTCCTGCCTCTCATTCTCATCGGAGCTAAGCCTAATTCCTTCCATTCCTCATCAAATCTTCCAGGTTGAAATTGTCCATACTGTTCTTTCCAAGTTTGATTTGATTCAATTTGATAATTTGACTCAAGTGAGTAATTTAAACGATCAATCAGGATCTAGAAAAGAAATCACGACTGTCACACTTGTCAGTTTCACCTTAACATATATCGTTAAAATTTGCTTAAAACAGTTCAGATAAGAAGATATTTATCCTAAAATTTATTAAAATCAATTGGTTTCTAAAATTTTGGAATTCGACCTAAGATTGGACAGTCCAAACTTTGGATCTATTTCCAAGATCGTCATTTAGTTGTTCATGGTCACTAATCCCTACTTACCCATGATCTTAATAACCTAACACATAACATAACATAACACACATATCACGTGCAACTTAGTCTTTAACCTAACACTCTTTCGCACATCACTCAGCCTATACTTAAGTAATATTTCTTGTGTAGATGTACTTGTATGTTTGTATCAGAGAATATCACGTGTACAAGCGCGTACAATTCCCGAGGATGCAGTCTTCCTCTGTTTGGATCGTACACTGGAAGCGAGAGCTCCTTCACGTCCATTTCTACAAGGAAGTCCCTCAGCCTCGTCAAAGACAAGACTAGGTTTTCTGGGTCCACGTGCTGCTTCTCCGTCGCCCTCGTTACCAAGAAGCATAAGTACTTTCCCGGTATCTGCGACACCGCCGGAGGTAAGGCTGCTACGCCCCCTATCCCTGGTCTTTGCTTCCAAAGGAATTCCACGTTTTTGTATTCTCTCTTAAAATCTGCCGCTAACGCTGTCCTAAAACTCATGTCTGCGGTGATTGCTATCGCACATGTTCTGTTTGTGAGTATGAAATCACTGTCTGTTAGTATTATGTTACTAGAATATTCATTCGGTAAATTAAAATATGACTCAACTACCCTGCCTATGCCAGGTTTCTTAGGTTCTTCGCCTGTTTCTGCTTCTAAGTCTCCTGTTTCTCTTGCTATTCTCAACTTTTTTATTATCAGGTTTTCAGTGTGGGTAAGTCCTACCCCCACTCCCCGGACAAAAACATCCATCGGCGTCCCCGTCGATTGCATACCGGATATCAAGTCAAGGTTAGAAGCTGGAATGAGAAGTTGTCCTTCCTGGGCAGCCCAGGAAGGATCATCTCGTTCGATCTTAATGTATTTCGCGCTTTCACGATCTACGTCTTCAATCGTAACGCTGGTCTCTTTAGGGTCTGATGTCATTTCGTTCAGCCACTCTAAGACACGCAGGTTCGTCAGGTCTTGTTCATTTGACTGCTGTTGCTCATCGTCGAATTCTACCTCGGGTTTCGACCAGTCGTCAACCCACTCATCGTTGTGATCATCGACTATGTCAATGTCTTGTGACACGGTTATTTCCTCTAAACCCACTACTTCCTCCACTATTTTCTTTAGATCTATCCTATCCACTACAAAGTCGTCACCGTAAGGATTGTATTTCTTTCTTGGTCTCGTCTCGTCCTTCTGACGAGTCTGCATCGTGAACGGAAGATCTGGTTCGAAGTTCTTGGGAACCTCTGTCTGTTCGGGATCCTGCCAATCTTCCTCTGCGTAGGGTAAGGTTTCATCGTCCGCTTCGATCTGTTCGTTTGGATCCAGGTCCAATGGTGTATCCGTGCCTTCCTCTACGACTTCGTTTCCATCGTTCTTCTCCCTGGTGCCTTTTTCATTGACCTCACAAGCAGGGTCCATCATTAGATAATCCCCTTCTTCCATGTCTGCAGGTATACACCAGTCTTCTGTCGATGGATTGTGTGGCTTGATGTTCTCGTAGTGGGCGGCTCGGCCAGTACTCAGTCTATAAAAACGTCCCTACTGGTGCACCTCCGTAATCATGAAGGGTCCCCTCCACTTTTTTAGAAGCTTCTTTGTTCCTTTCGGTGGTATAACGTTCTGAAATACCCATACGTAGTCTCCCACCGAGTAGGTCTTTGCACCAGCTGCTTTCTTGTCGAATCTTTTCCTCTGCCTTGCCTGTGCTTGCTGAGTGTTTTGTCTACACAAATCGTTCAACTCCTGTTGGCGTCTGATCACATCCCTCACGTAGACCTGTGGAGATGTTTTCTTTCCCTCATACTCTGGTTAGAAGAATGTCAAAGGTAAAGACTTCTCGTGTCCCGTCAGCATCATGTGTGGACTGACTCCAGTGGTGGAGTGCTGCGTGCTATTATAAGCTCCCATTACCTGTGGAAGATATCTGTCCCAATCGGTCATGTACCTGGAACAATATACCCTCAGCATCGACACTAACGTCCTATTCTGTCTTTCCACTAGGCCATTCGTTTGAGGGTGGTATGTCGTGGAGTGAGCCTGAGCGACCTGTGAGCGTCTCATAAGCTCTTTCGTAAGCTCTCCTACGAAAGCTGTTCCATTATCCGATTGAAACGTCATCGGACAACCATGTCTTGCTATCCACGTATTGATCAGGTGGTCGCATGTCTCTTCCGCCGAGGCAGTTATGCAGGGCACGGCCTCTGCATACTTCGTGAAGTGATCTATCATGACCAAGACTTGGTTATAACCGCTGTCTGTCATGCATATCTTCTGGTGATCTATCTGCACCACCTCGTTGAATTCAGACGACTCAATCGATTGTAAAGGAAATCGTAATTTCCTTGGATCCTTGACCTGTTGGTATGACAGGCAGGCTGTTACCCATTTCTCACATGCCTTTTTCATTCCAGGCCACTCAAAGCGCTTCAGGATCATCTGATACACTTTGTCGATCCCTTGATGGCCCATCTGATCATGCGACCTGAATAATAGTTCTGATCGCGTTATATTTGTATAATTTGTATAACTATCGCGTTATATTTGTATAAGACCTTGTCTTCTTCTCTTCTGCAAGCCACGATCCCGTCCTTGTTCAGATATAATCTCCCCTCCTTCTGCATGAAGTATTGTCTCAGGATCCTATAGCTGTCTTCTTCTAGGTCACCTTTGTCAGGTGCACCGTTTTCTATCCACCTTTTTAGGTTGCTTGTCATGCGATCATTTCTCTGCGCCCTTAGAAGGTCCGAGAGTCTGTATCTCGCCTTCAAGTACGTCTTCATGACTCTCATCTGACTATTCAGCTCGTTGGGCTGATGTGTGTCTTCTTCCATCTTAACGCACCAAATCTTCGCCAACGGTTGTGTTTCTTGCTGAAACGGCTGAAGATCAGTCCTGACTGCCTCTTTCTGCGGCAACAGGCTTATCGAACGTTTCGATACCGCTATCGTTTCTAAGTCATCCGCTGCGTTGTCAAAGACTCTTTCGCTTGGTATTAGGTAGCTATCACTGTCAGGATCCTGGTACACCTCTCTGTCCAGGTCTCTTGCCCGACTTTCCACTAGTAGCGTGTGTATTGCCAGTTCTGACAGTTCGGATCCCGAACTCGAGTTCCTGTCTGAATAGGTGTCCATTCCTGATTTTCGGGAAGCGTCATCCGTCGAAGAGGTTGTGCTAGAGACTGCACGCTCCTCCAGATCATGTCTGTGCTTTCTTCGCATCCACCTGAACTCCCTGGACAAAACCTTGTTCTCTGGGTCCTGTCTCTCATCAGGAATTTCCTCGTTTATATCAGACTCCCCGGACAAATTTCCTTGTCCCGGGTGTTGATCTTGTGATCGCTGGTTCTTCTCTTCATCCTTCTCCCCGGACAAATAGTCTTGCGGCAGATTTTGTTCTACAACTTCACCCTCTTTATCCCGGTCTACAAAGGTGACGGTTTTCTTTCGCTTGCTGCTCCCCTGTTCTTTCTGTCCGTAAGAAGTACTTGTTAAAATCTCCTGGGGTATTGAGGATACTAGTTGCTGAACTATTGTCCTACAATCCCTTTCGTTCTCTTCGTGCTGTCGTCTGGACGGCATGATCTTCACCTTCTCACTGACTGTTAGCGATGCCACTGCTGCTGTCCACTCGGGGTCATCTCTGGTCACTTCTCTTTCTAACAATCCACCCAGCATCCGCATTACTTGTGGTGTGACTTGCACCGTTTTATCCAATAATGAGAGGCTGTTTATATTCATGCGAGAGAGTTCTTGCTGGACCAGGTTCGAGCGCAGCAACAAATCCAAGGGGACCGGATCCTCCTTGGACAGGATCTTTATCTCGGCTGCTTTCTCTACAGGTAGCTCAGGGTGCCCTGGAATTGGATGTCCAGACTTATCCAACCATCTCGTCAACGGAAGCGCTTCATAAGTTTCTTTGTCCAGAAACGAGAATCCCTCCTTTATTTCCGCCTGATTGGCCTGCTTCTGCTCCAATCTTTCATAGAACTCAGTTTTCTTGCTGAGGCTGTCAGCATTCTGGTGTTTATCACGCATCCTATGTTCGATTATCATATGGTAGCCATCCAATCTTACTATCCATCTACCAATATAACTCTGATCCATCGAGTAGGTCTTCAACCAGGATAACGCTCTGTTGTCCACGCGTAACTTGAAGGGAGCGCTCCCCAAGCATGCACGGTACTTCTCCACGAAGGTGACTACTGCAAACATTTCTGCTTTTGGTGCGCCATATTTCATCTCTGTGTCACTCAAGACCTTGCTGCCGTATGCAATGGGACGGAGAACTGTTCTTCCGTTCCATTCTTGCTCTTGATGCAAGATTCCTGAGATGGCCACCACCGATGCGTCTGTGTCGAGAACATACATGCCCTTTTCTGTAGGCATGCCCAGCACTGGCGCTTCGCACAGTTCCCGCTTTATGTTCTCGAATGCAACCTGTGCCTCATCGTTCCATTCGAACTTTTTTCCCTTTGTTGCGCATCAGCTTCTGCATCGGGTACACTTTGTCCGCATATCCTTTAATGAATTCACGGTAATAATTGGCAAACCCCAGGAAGCTCATTAGCTGTGTGTCCGTCCTCGGAGCCTTCCATGTCAGCACAGCCTCTACTGCTTCCGGATCTGGCCTCACACCATGCCTGTCCACCATTCTTCCCAGGTACTTGATCGAATCCCTAAGGATTTCACATTTCGATGGTTTGCATTTCAAGCCTGCTCTTTTCATACATCCGAAGACCTCATCGAGCCGATCAATGTGATCCTCCAGGGTCGGTGTCGCTGTGACTACGTCATCCACGTAGCACATCAAGAGATTCCCGTACTTTTTGGTCACTCCTGTCAAAGCCTGAGCCATCAGCCTTTGAAAAGTTGCTGTTGCATTGCACAAGCCGAAGGGCATCCTCTTCCACTGGTACAACCCCAATTCGCACGCGAATCCGGTTTTCTCTCTGTCCTTCTTTCGCAGAGGGACCTGCCAGAAGGCAGAACCTAAGTCCAATGTGATGAAGAACTTGGCATCACCAAGTTTAGATAGGCTCTCATCTATTCGCGGTATCGGGTACGCATCTTTTATCGTTACCGCGTTCAAGTAACGAAAGTCGCAACAAAATCTAAGCTGCCCCCCTTTCTTTTTCGCCATTACTACTCCGCAAGCCCATGGCGATTTCGAGGGTTCTATCATGTCGTATTCAAGCAACATTTCTATTTCCGCTCGGCACGCTTCCGATTTATGTGGCGTCATTCGCCTTGCGCCTTACCTATGGGGAACGGCGCCCTCTTCTAGTTCGATCTCGTGTTCGACGAAATTACAGCAACCGATGTCCGCCTTATGTTTTGAAAATACATCGGCGTTCCGATTTAGGAGATCCTGCAATTTTTCAAAATCTCCCTCACCTATTTTCTCTTTTAAATGTTCTATTTCTGGCAAAACCGGTTTGTCAGAATCTAGTTCATATGACGAGGGGCGTTCCGGAAAATTCGAGCAGCTTGATAACCCGTCGTCCGTTTCGGATTTCATTGAAAACAATTTATGAATAGATTTTAATTCATTAATCCTCTTTAAAATTTTATCTTTATTGGCATGATAAGGACAGTCTTTCACACTATATTTCTTCAAGTTTTGTGTCTCCTCATAGTCGGTCCTCATCGGCAAAGCGTAGCCAAGCTTCTTTCCACGCTGGATTGAAACCGTGGTGTCCAGTGTGTTCAACAACACACTGACACACAGTCCGTTTCGCGTTACCGAGAAACTCCGGCCTAAAATCACCGAACTCTGACTATTTGGATTCGGTACCAAGCAAACCTGTTTACTATCACTCAACGAACTCAAATTTCTCATTCTAAAAATTGCTACTACAGCTTGTCCTGGTTTTAATTTTACTTTTCTATCTAAAAAAACTGGTACCTTATTTTCGTCTGTTATTATCCTATTAATTGGCCTCTTAACATACTTTCGGTCCGGGTTTCTAATCCGTATCAGACCGTTGTTCAAATCAATCATCACGTCAAAATTCCTGACAAAATCTCTGCCCAAAATGAATTGGTCGGCATCGTCCAGATTCTCTACCACCAGGAAGCTCATCCAAAGATCTCGTCCTCCCATGTGAAGGACCGTTATCGGTGTTCTCCCGGCTACGTAGATGGCTCCTCGATTTGCGGCTGCCAGTCGGAGATTCGTAGGAATCAGATCTTCCCGCGTGAAGCCCATTCTTTCCCAAGTTTTTATCGGCATCACACTCACTACCGCTCCTGTGTCCAGAAGCCCTGTGACTCCGATTTTTGTTCCGTTGGTGTCGAGCAGATGTGCTGTCACATCTGCTTCATATCCAATGTGTACTGCGTCTTGTTCCATCATGGCGTCATGGCCTATCCTGCGGACCTTGAGTTCCTCTTCTCCCAAATAGATCTGCCCTATTTGGCTATCATCTGTTGTTACATAAGTCCTGGTGTAGATACTGATCCCATCCACGTTCAGCATCACTTGATACGGCCCATAGACTTCTAGGTAGCGTCCATGAAGTTTCTTCATGCGAGGGCCACCCGTCGTTAGTAGTGCCCTCACAGCCCTCGACTCGGTGCGTGGCTCCATCTGCCTCAGATAGTCTGCATATGTGTCCAAATGCATCAAAGTGAACTCAGACGGTTCACTCAGATTTCTGATTACCTGATGCCCTGCCACCGAGATTATCGACTGTATTTTACTTCCTTGCGGTGCCATACCGAACCTCTGACCAGAGATAACATTAAGTTTCATGCTCAAGCTGCTTGTTGCTTTTGCCTCTTCAACTTCCGTTGCTTCGAAGGCGTTCAGTTGCTCCTGTAATTTTTCATTCTCCAGCTCGAGTTTCACCTTTTGTTCAATCTCTTTCGTCACTAGTTCCTGTTGTACTCTATTTATAGCATCCCTCGCAGCTGCCCTATAATCGATTTTGAAGTCATCGGCCGCAGTTGCTGGTTCCGGTTCACGTGCTTCCTCTATTACCGCTTGCATCTTCTTTGCCACCAGCTCTTGAGGTTTATCCTTTCTGCGTGCCTCCGCTTCACTCAAAAGTCGAGCCTTGCTGGCTTTCACTCCTGACAAAGCTTCTTCATGTCTTGGATGCTTGATGTCTGCCACTGCATCCCAGAATTGCGGAGAATCTGATTTAAAATGACCTTCCAAGTTGCAAAAGAAACATCTCGGGCCGAATTTCGTTATTACTCCTCTCATGAAATCCTCATGATCCAACTCTGACGCATCTTCGTCCTCGAGGCTAAAGCCTATTGCTTTCATGCCTTGTTTGTAAGCTGGGCATGCTGACACATGATGGTCTGTTGAACTGCAATTAGCACAAGAACGTCTCTTGTCCATATCATCCCTCGGTTTGTACCAATTGCTCCCTTGGTTTGCTGGTCCGTTGTTAAAATTTCCATAATTGTTCTTGTAATATCCAGATCTCGAAGGAGGTTTCAACAAAAGATACTCTTTTGATTTGAGCCTCAACTCCTCCGGTGTTGGCGCATTAGTTGATAGTGGTGTGTAATGCGTTGCTAGCATTGTGCGAAGTTCATCATTTTTCACACCATCGATGAATTTTGAGGCTACGGCCAGGTTCATCCTTCGGTTTGACTCATCCGGTTGGCTGCGTCTTCTCAGCATTTCCAAATCATCGAGAAACTTGTCTATTGTTTCATCTTCTCGTTGCCTCCGTTTCTCGAAGCGCATCATCGCCTGGTGCCCCTGCACCCCTGATCCGAAACGGTTTAACAAGATTTCGAAGATTTTTTCAACAGTGTCACGTTGATATTGCTTCTTGGCCATGACACAGTTCAGGGCTGTCCCTTCCAAGTTGCTGGTGAGCGCACTGCATTCCTGTCTCTCCGACAAGTCCTCTTCCTCAAAATGCAACTTCATTACCTCTATCCAGGTATCAATACAGCCATCAGATTCGTCTTTGTAGCATCTTGGTTTCTTAAAGACTCTTCTGGACTTCTCACTGCGTTCATTGGTTCTTGATAACCTTGTCAGGAATGTCTCCAAAGACCTGTTTAGGGGTTCAAATGCTGTGGCCATTGCCGTAGCATCCCTTGAGTGTCCTGCTTGAGTGTCCTCACACCTCGTCGAAGGCTCTGTATGAGGTGCATCCCTGCAATCCGAATCGCCGTGAGTGTTTCCCTCTTGACCTACACGACTCCTCCTCGGGCTTACATGCCCCCTGTTGTCGGAATCACTTCTCCCAGTCGCATGTGTGCCTTGCGTTGGTCGTTCGTTAGAGGTCTGTCTGTTCCCCGTTGAACTTGCTCTACTGTTCGGGCCCCATGCTGTATTACCCCTTGTGGCATAGCCTGATGAACTGCCCCTGCCTCTAGTGGATCCATACGTCTTCCTCCTTTGATGTTCATTGAAGTTCACCCTCGGTTCCCTGCTGGGACCTCCCGAGTTCGGCTCTCCTTCTTTTGGTCCACTCTTGCTGCTTAGTAGCCCGTCCAACCTATCCATGATAGCCTGAGTTCGCCTCTCCATCATCGCGTCTATCTTTGTGTCAAGAGTCCCATGAGACTGCTCTCGCTGAATTCTTAACTTCTCCATGTCGGCTCTTAAGCGTAACTCCCTCTGTTCCGCCTCTCTTGTCATTCGCGACAAGTTCCTCGTCATATGTTCGTCCGTTCTTTCTTTCAAGCGTTTTTCGCTTCTGCCAACTTCTTGTCTGTTGCGGTTTATTTCTTCCCGCAGACTTTCTCTTTCAATGTGAACTGCTCTTTCTAGTTCACTCATCCTTATCGACATCTGTTCATTTTGTTCTCCTAAACTGCCCACTATGTTCTTTAAGGCTTCCTCTAGTGCTGCCCCGTTATCCACGAGTGGCGTCACTAGTGGCGGTGTAACCCTGTCGGTCCCAGGTAACTTCGTGCTTGTCGAGATCCGGGCCTTGACTCTCTGCTTCAACGTCTTTTCATTATTTATTTCAGGGTCCATTAACGCGTTGCCGAGCCCTCTGGTTCTACTCTCTCCAGGTTGTGGCTCCGAACTTGTCCTAATCACGAAGTCCTTTGACTGGCCCGGTGTGTTTGCCTCCTTGCTTATCGTTGTCACTACACCAAATTTGTACATGGTTCCAGTCTCTCTTCCGACTTGTGCCTCACTCTACTGGATCGAACTATTGAGACTGACTTGAGATCCAAAGTCCCCTCGCTCTTCTTCATCTTCCTCATCCTCCTGGGACTCACCATCGTTTCCTGCTCCTCCTCCCATGCTGAATGGAAAGATGTTTCCAAAGGTGTTCTTCATTCTTTCTGAGAATGATGATGACGTTGTTTGTTTCCCAGTTCCGCCTGCCATCATAGTGTTGTCTGTCGGAGATCTTTTAGTTGCCGTTACTTCAGTTGAGATGTCGGACAGTTCCGACATCTCCTCTCGATCCAATGTCCCGGTGGAAGTGGCAAAATCATGGCCTTGTTCTACCGGGGTAGATTCACTCGCCAGCCTTCTGCCTCTCCCTTCCAGTCCATTTACTTCCTGGTTGTCGTTCATGGTATGGTCCGTTTTGACCTCCACTTCTAACAGTTGTTTTCGCTCTTCTGAGGTCTTCTGACTTCTCGTTTCAACCATTCTGCCTGAAACCGTCTCCCCTTTATCGGACCGGGATCGCTTGATCCAATCCACAAAAGGATCGGTCATCGTTTTTCTTTGCTTTTCAGGTATGAATTTCCTAGAGCTATTACCTCGTTTTGGTATCCTTGACTTGTCTAGACTCATTCTCTATTTGTCACTTTCTAATGCCTACTCTTGACTCAATTGCTAGAGACCTTATAGTTTTATTAACAATAATAATGACACAACACAATAAATTTCACAAGATTCTATTAAATAGTGACCAAGAATCCCTGTATGTTGTCAGAGTACAGTTTGTATAAAATTTATTCACACTAACCGATTATCGGTCCAAAGATTTTGAAATTAGCACAATATGATGTTATCAGTCAATTTAAAAGATAGTGTACTCACTACCCAATCAAGCACAGTTTATGTTGATTTAAAATCAAAAACAAATAATTTATTTTGACACAATATGAATGTATTATATAAAAAAACGTATGTGTCTTGTACTCTTAGTCGGTCGCAGTACAATAGTCGAACCTGTCTTTTGAAGAAAAAGCTTTCCCTGCTTGGTGCTGCACCAAACAGACAAAGTTTTGAAGGCAGTTATTTTCTCAAGTGGGCGTCTATTGCACCCACCGAGTACTGTGTTACCTATCTGCCTTCGGTCTGCCCGAGCTAGTCCTACTAAAATCCTCAGGGCAGTCACTTTTCCCAAAAACGTATTATGTTTCAATCCACACCAATGAGTCACGCTCTTTTTAATTTAGACTTAGTGTCGCGAATATCCGAGTTCGGACCTGTTTTGTATTAGTCTGGTTCTTTTTGAAAGGCAAGTTACCAGTGCAGTCACTGATACCTAGCCTGTGTATTAATAAACTAATACCTCTCGCTTTTTAGTCTTTCTTTCGTTTACCTAAGTCCTTAATAAAATAATACCCCTCCGGATTGGCACAAATAGGACCCTTCCGGATTAATAGAATCTAGACCCCTCCGGATTTGGACCCCTCTGAGTTGGTTGATACAAGACCCCTCCGGATTTGGACCCCTCCGAATTAGCAACTATAAGACCCCTCCGGATTCGGACCCCTCCTAACTTGAAAAATTTTTGACCCCTCCGGATTGGGAGCCCTCCGGTCTTGTAAAAGTGGCTTTTCGGAGATTTCCTTTTTTCAACCTATACCCCTCCGGATACGTTCTGCGATGCAATTATGCTCTTTCAATTAACTGGGAAGGGTATGTGCTACCTTCCTAGACCCTTCCGGATTGAAGTTAAGCTTCTTATTTGACAATTCACACCAACGGTGAAGGGTCTTATCGCTAGCCTAACTTCGGCTCGATTAAGCTTTTGCTGTGACTTTAGCCCTCCCTTTTGGTCTAGAATGGCCAAAAAATTACTTTATTCAACCGCTATTACCTTTTGGTAAGGGTCTAAGGATTTTTCAGAAAAATTTATAAAACGTGAAAGGTGTACCCCTCCGGATTTGTGTAATTTGCTAAAAACAATCTCCAAAAATTTTTTCGCTCGCTTTTTCGAGTAATTCTCTTTCCTACTAGTAAGTTCAGCTAATTTCTGATCTAATGGTACTAAGATTAACCGGATCTGTCCAGTTGTCGAAAAGTTATTAGCCAAAACGTCTTCCTTGTAAACTCAAAAAATTTCTCACTTATAGGTTCCACCTAACTTTTTCCGCAATTCTGTTCCTTTCGACCTAAAAATTATTGATCCGAGCTCAGAAGGCCTATACTCTTCTAGTTCAATGCAAAAGACCCGATCTAAAACGCTTTTGTAGAAAAAATTTGCGAAAAACTATGCTACCTGGACCCCTCCGGATTGATGAATCCACCAAATCAAACACGTTATGTACGATTTCTCTGCAACCCGGAAGGCTTTCGGGTAGCGGGTTTTAAAACTTGTAGATTCACTAGTGGACGTTGTCCGAACAACTATTTTTACTGTTGTAACCCAAAAATTTCAAAAAATTTTCTAAATTTATACTGTTTCGTTTTCTCAAAAATCACGAAAATTCGGTTTTTGGTTCCAAAATAGTTCCAACCACTTCCGGACTAAACTTAACCGGTTCTATCTATTGAGGTAGTGCAGTTACGATGTAACACACTAACTTAGCGCTTTTTTCCGTTTGAAAAAATATCGATATCTCAAAAATCGCGACTTGTGGGGGGATCAAAATATCGCTATTTTGACCCTAAAAACCGGTCTGTTTTCGCTGTTTTTCACTGAAAAACGATATAAGACTATTAATATAGGCTCTATAAGTAATAATAATAGTAATACTATACCCCTTTGGGTTTGTTTAATATCCGAATTAAGGTGCTTAACTCGGATATTCGCAGTTCGGTGAAGGGTCACTACAGTGCAGCACTGTTGAGCCCCCCACAGATTACTATCTTACTTTTTGTACCTAAAGGGCTACAAAACTTGTTAACGATACCCAACAGTCGATTGTTGTTGTCGTTTCTTGTTGCTCCTTGTACTGCTTGCCGGATCGGTCTTCACCCAAGACCCTTCCGAATTGAGCGCAAATCAGCTGACCCTTCCGGATTGAGCGCAATTTATCATTAACGTGCTTAAATGCTCAAATAACCCTACAGTACAAGCCTCACAAACGGGCTAAAAAACTGATCGTAACAATCCTGACTGATATAAATGCCTGTAACAACAATATATCTATCAACAACAAACGGGGGGGTCGGATCACATCTTGTCTGGCGGGATGATTTCTACTGATTTTTTACTTTTTTACTGTTTTTGGTTTTTTCGGCAATTTTTTCATGTTTTTTGTTTTTCTTGGGTACTATACTACTTTTTGTTTGGTTTTACTTATATCTTTAAGTGTTTTTGGTCACAAGCCACTCAGGGGATGAGGGATTGGCCGATCCCCCCACCCTTCCTGGTTCGTGAATTTTCGGTCTTAACTAAGTTAAAAAGCTATTCACGGTAATCCGGAGGGCTTCCGCGCTCCGAACCACCCCTCCGCCCCGGCGGTTCAGGCCTAATAAGGGCGTTAATGTGAGCATCCGCTCGGCGCGGAGTGCTCGTTAACGGTTCTGCCGGTCATGATGTTAAAAAGAATAACACCCTGGAGCGCCATAAAAACATGTATGTAACATTCGCCCGGAAGATACATATCGACGGATAACAAAACTAAGTCTTAAGACGACTGGTTAACGTCTAAACAGAGCTTTGCATGCTTTTCACCGTCTCTACCAAGCCAGTACTTTTCGGTGGTCTTTCTAACATCGGGTCGACAAAAACGTTACTGTTCTCCGGCTTCGACCAGAACGCTCAAATTAACTTAATTACATGCAAATAGTGAGCTCATGGCTGGGTCTCAGTATCCCCAGACCACGAGGTCACTCCTAAAAACAGGGCTACTATTTATTATATTACTATTGTTTTTGTTCAGTAGATAAAAATCATCATCTCCATCGAAGATGGATCAACCCTCTCCCCCAACTCCTAGCACCTCATCCTTGTCAAAACTAATCCAAATATCAGTTAAATTCAAGTCAGGACATGACAGGATGCTAAAAGTTCATATAACAGGCTAAAAGTTTCAGTCCCGAAACCCTTCCGGATTTGTGAATCCACTGAATCAAGCTCCTTAAGTTCGATTTCACGATAACACGGAAGGCTGGTTTTCACCCTTCACCGTTGTTCTGTGCCAGTTTGTCATATTCGGAAGTTTGACCTTGAGAGAAGCAAAAAACACTTGATTTTGGAGTGAAATTTAATTTTTCAAAATTTCGAATGGAACCTGTCATGCACGATTTTCTCGCGATGACTGAAAATCAGAAAAGAGAAGTCAGAACGATCGAGTGACAATCGCGGGAAAGTTGCTAGAAAAATCAGTGGGAAATTGCTATTCGCAATTTCAGTAGCAATAATAATCGAGAGTAGAGCTGTCCCATCTGAAACAGAGACGAGCGCATTCCCACGAACTGGATTGTTGTGACTGGAGTACTATTATTAAATGGACCAGAGTGAACCTTCGGTGGAAAGGTGGACAGCTGGAGTGTCCCAATGGTTCACGAGAACTCACAGTCTAGAGTACAAACTTGTTCTTGTTATTAAAACTGACTAACATTAAACTCATTTTAGTTACTTTATTGATTCTTGAGTTGCTTACCGACTTATTTACTTCCTGGTTCTTGAGCGTGCTACAATGTGAGTACTAATTTAAATTTCTAGAGTGTGTTTTATAATTGTTATGTTGAGGTAAGGCGAGTTTTAGGTTGATCCATCTGAAATGGATCAAAGTTCCACTGTCTAATAAAAAGTAACTTAACGGATTGTTCCAACCCGGTTTTTAACGGCGTTCATGTATTTTGGGTATCTAGAGACCTGAGTATGGGGACGTTATTAATTCTAGAGTGGGGGGATATTTTAGTAGTAGCCTTTAAGCTGTAACGGGTCGTAGTCTCATGTCACAAGCGAACCGAATTGGCTCCGACTGATTTGAGGTACAAAAACACAAGAGATAGTGTCCCTGACTCTTGAGCCAATGGTTATAGGGCCTATTTTTCTTAAGCCTCATGTGTGACTGCAGTAGACGAATGTTACATAGTGTTTTTATGGCGCTCCTGGGTGTTTAGGCATCAAGACTACGGAGTCGAACCCACTTGAGACAGCTTCGGACTGAATGCCCATTCTAGAGTACCGGCGGTACGGTTCGACAGGAACGTGCAAACCTTCCGGTTGTACCGTGATAGCTTTTTAAGAAAACTCAAGAAAACTTCCTGGTACGCTCTCCGAACGAGGCTTAGCTAACCGAGTAAAGGGGGGCAACTAGGGGGACAAAAACACGAGCAAAAAGACAAAAAGCGAAACAAAAACCATAAAACGAAAAAAGACAGTGACTTTGACACCAGATTAGTTGGATCAAACCTTTATATTAATTAAATAGTATACCCATACTGTTTTACAAGTTCGATCGTTTCGATCAACCTAGCAATTTAACCCAGTAACCTCAATAAAGAGCCCGAGTGTGGGGCGTTGTCAAGGGTTTTTAGATAGCTTGGAACTTAGCTGGACAACAAGGAGACTTGACTGGAAGAGGTGACCAGCCGAGTGGGAAAGTGGTTCAGGAGCACTTGAGCTGAACCAATAGGAGACTTGACTGGAAGAGGTGACCAGCCGAGTGGGAAAGTGGTTCAGGAGCACTTGAGCTGAACCAATAGGAGACTGGACTGGAACAGGTGACCAGTCGAGTAGGAAAGCAGCCAAGAAGGATTTGGCAATTCTCGAGTTCTCAAGTTGGGCAGAACGGGTATCGTTAAAATCCACATTACATTATAGGAGATAAGTGTAAAATAGGATAAGCGACATCCCCCGGTTTTGAGGAACGTTTTTACTTGAGCAGGCCTGGAGACAGGTCTACGGTTTTCTCTTGAGAGGTTTAGCACCCGGCGCTTAAGGTAATTTTAGGCTTAAGAAGGGGGGCTAAAAAGGGGGGAGGTTAGAAGGGGGGCTGGTTAAGTTAGAGGTTGGCGGTTGTAAATTGTAAAGAGGGGGAAATTAGAGTAACTAACTAGTCGACATCGTTGACTTAGTTACATTAGACATTAACACGCGTTGGTAATATTAGGTGGATATCGAAATTTGAACTCGAGTTAAGGAAGGTACCCTGGTCGGATTGGTAGGGGGGAAGGGACATAGACAGTTTTTGTAATACCCCATAAGATCGCTAGCAGGGGGGAAGGAAACGCGTGGCAATTAGGTACCAGACATTTTTTTCGATAGAAGGTAGACATTTGTCACCTTTGAATTTTAGGTGGGCTCATTTTTCTGTTTTTATTACTTTTTCTTGCTTAGATTTTTGTTGCATTTTGGTGAGGATTTGTGTTAAAATTTTGTACGAACAGGTGATCACAAGATACCTGCGCACAGGTTTTGGTCTCAAGTTACTTGGAACATTGAAATAGAGGTAGCCAAAAAGAGAAATAAGAAAAAGAGGGGTCAGCATTTGGCTTTTAAGAGAGGATTTTGGGAAAATTTTAGTAGAGCTTGAGTGGTGGTACAAGGTACAGTGAATCAAGAAGTCCCCATAACGAAGAGGAAAGAAGTCCCACCACCCAGACACTTGTCAACAGTCTTGGGACAGTGCCGAAGAAGTCTTAGGACAGAGCAGTCTGGGGACAGTCTTGGGACAGTACAGTCTTGGGACAGTGGTCTTGGGACAGGGTCTTGGGACAGGGTCTTGGGACAAGGGTCCTGGGACAGGGTTTCGGGACAAGGTCTTGGGACAAGGTCTTGGGACAAGGGTCTTGGGACAGGGTCTTGGGACAGGGTCTTGGGACAAGGTCTTGGGACAGGGTCTTGGGACAAGGTCTTGGGACAGGGTCTTGGGACAAGGTCTTGGGACAAGGGTCTTGGGACAGGGTCTTGGGACAGGGTCTTGGGACAGGGTCTTGGGACAGGGTCTTGGGACGAGGGTCTTGGGACAGGGTCTTGGGACAGGGGTCTTGGGACAGGGGTCTTGGGACAGTAGTCTTGGGACACTAGTCTTGGGACACTAGTCTTGGGACAGTAGTCTTGGGACACTAGCCTTGGGACACTAGTCTTGGGACAGTAGTCTTGGGACAGTAGTCTTGGGACAGTAGTCTTGGGACACTAGTCTTGGGACAGTAGTCTTGGGACACTAGTCTTGGGACACTAGTCTTGGGACAGTAGTCTTGGGACACTAGCCTTGGGACAGTAGTCTTGGACAAGAGTCTTGGGACACTGCCGGAAAGTACTGGGACGGTACTGAACAGTCTTGGGACAGGAGAAAGAAGCCTGGGACGGTACAAAGAAGAGTAGGGACGGCAATTGGAAGTCTTGGGACAGTATAAAAATTGAAGTAAAATTACAAGAAGTGTTTTAAGACAGAATTAAGGTAGAACAAGACTAATTGGAACCAGGTACGGTTGAGACCACAAATAAGGAAAGTTTCTCGAAAAGTTAATAAAGAGAACTGAAACAAGGTTTTCACCACGTTGTATATTTTTTTTAAGAAATTTTTTTTTCCTCTCGAAAGATTTTATTCTTAGAATAGGATTGTGTATATAGTAAAACTGTAAATAAGAGCAATTGTAAATAGAAATAATGAGGCGGAGCAGGGTACCGGTAGCTGAAAAAAGACCTACCGAAGCAAAGTATAATTCGTCGCTACGCAAAACAACATCAATGGGTCCGAAGATAACAAAGAAGAGCTTTTCAGTTAATATGGTCAGCACAAGGAGTACAACGGAGAGAGCAAGAGAGGGCATGGAAGGGGAACGAGTAGAACGCACCATCGAGATTGATCTAGAGACACCTGATCAAAGTGTTGATGAAACAAGGAAAATAGCGACGGAGTCTACTCCAATGCCCAATGCAGAAGAACCAAACTCGAAACCCATAGAATTCTCACCAATAGACAACGTGGAAGATGCAATAGGCAACACCGAAGAAACGGTGAAAGAAGACTCTCAAGTAAAAAAGACATCTTTTACAGAAAGGTTGGCGATGATGGTCGGAATAAAAACGAAAGAGAACGTGACTGAAGAACCAAAAGCTGAAAGAGCACGAACATTTGGAACAGTGAGCACGAAGACGACAGAAGCCAATCCGAGAGAGGAACAAACTAGAGCAGAAGCGACGGCCGAAGAAAGACCGACGGCTGACCATGAAGAGGCTACTCTTGAGCTAGGTGACTTGATGGCGAAACTGAATCAGATCGACAAAAAGCTGAAGCACAGCGAAGAGGACAGAGAAGTGATAAGAAAAGAATTAAGATACAACAAAAACGAGTATCTGGATAGTTATTTTAACCTGGCCAAGGCAACAGAAGAGAGACTCAAGGAGATGTCAGATAATGTAGAAACCACCAATGAAGAACGAGATAAGAACATCAAAAAAGATTTGCAACAGTTAAAAAACCGATATGATGATGTCAACAGCCAATTAGGTAGCCTGGAAAAGAGAATGGACACAATGAGCAAAAATCAGGCCGAGAGTTCGTGTGCAATACAGGCGAAATTGGATGCAATCTTGAGTAATTCTACCTCACAAGAAAGACCGGCAGCGGATCGCACGCAAGGCACCAGAGTTGACTTTGTGGAACCACAAAGGAACAAACGGCAATCGACACCGTTGCCCTTAACCCGGGATACGGTGAGCATAGCACCAACAGCTGCTAAAACAATCATGAAGAATGGAATGTCAAGTACAACGACTGGTCCGGGGGACTCAACAGCTAACAGCAACGCAGGTCCGGATGCTATGACATGGGCAAACACTTGGGAGATGATGAACAGGACTCTAGAGGCCTTCGCCACGAGGAACACTAACTCGAGCGATAGGAGAGATGGGAAATCAAGAAAAACATTCAAGAAGCCAAAAGAATTCAAAGACGACTCAGATGGATGCATTGACACGTGGGTGGAAGTGATGACATTACATCTAGAGCAAGACAAATTGAACGATGAAAGACAAGCATGCACAGCCATACTCAGCAATTTAGAAGGCACAGCATTAAAATGCGTGGTTGCGAAGAAAGAAGAAGAACGCGATACCGCGGACAAGATCTTCGAGATATTGCTGAATCGATTCGGGTCAGGCATGAAGGGTCACCAAGCGATGATGCGATTTGAAAAGAGAAGGCAGAGGGACGACGAGTCAATAGATCGGTTCCTAGATGATCTCGAGAGCTTGAGAAGAAGGAGTGACCCAGAGGAGTCGACAAACAGAAGAAACTTTAGCATTGCCTCGAAGTTCATTGATGGGGTAAAAAGTGACGACTTAAGGACAATGTTAGCAACATACTACACATTGTCGAAAGACAGCGCACCAACCCCAGAAGAAATGAGACAGAAATCAAGGGAATACATGCTGATGAAACCAAGAAAATACTCATATTCAGAAAACAGGAACACGCAAGGGGGAAGTCAACCGCAGAGGTCGTCATGGTACAAACCTAGAGATGACATGGACAAGCGCAGATCATGCGCGAACTGCGGGTCAGCGGACCACCACGTGGCTGACTGCACAACATACAAACAAGGCATGAAGAGCCTAGGATACGCACCGGATGAGGAGGACATGAGCCAGATGGAGGAACACGAGTACTACAATGGCTTAATCATCAAGATAGGCGCTAGATGCTTCTTCTGTAACCAGGAGGGGCACTTCAGAATGGATTGTCCCTTGTTCTGGGAAGCGGTCAAGGACCAGAGTCACCCCAAACATAAGTTGGCATTAGCGGCGGTGCAGAATCAGCGGAACAGGCAAAATGAATTTGAATCGAGGAACTTAGGAACAACAAGCACGGAATTGCCAACGAAGACAGTGAAAGCTGTAACACACGTTAATGGTGCGATAGAATCCGCGGCAGGGAATTCTCTGGTGATAAATTATGAGAAAGCGGCGACGGAAGCAATTGCCAAAGTGAAACAGGATCTGGCTGCGAAAGAAATAGAGCAACGACTAAAGCTGGAGATAGAAAGACAGAATTTTAACGAAGCATTAACCGGATCGAAACAAATACCAGAGGCTGTACCAGGCTCAACAAAGACCGGGAATTGCAATACTGTGAAAATGGTGACATGCAACCTTTTGGCATATCGAAAATCGGGGCAAGGATAATGTCGATAATCACAGTGGGCGGCCACGAGGTAACCAGAAACTTGAGCGAGCCGAGCGACCAGACAATAATGCACATTGACGTGTATGCAGACTATTTGAGTGGTATAAGCCCACAAACGACTTCTAGAGCACTGAGAGCACTACTCATGAGAGGGGGCAGCAAGTCGGTACGTGTTGATAGCAGATATACTGAAGCTTATGGTCCACACGAGGTGATGCTAAATATAGATGGGATTAACATCTATACCAAGACGATGATAACATGTGACGAAGACCTAATTGGACAAATCTACGTAGGGAAAGAAGAATTGAAAGTGAGATCGATTGGACACTGCGCCATGCTTGAGGAAGATGCAATGCACATCGGGACGGAGGCAGATGTGACAGGGCACGTGCTGTATATAAGTGGCAAAAAGACTCAGTTGCGTGGGTTGCTTGACACGGGAGCAGTCTTGAGCGTTATACCAATCGAAACTTGGGAGAAGATGGGCTTTGACAAAGGTGACTTGATAGACTCGAGAATACGGCTGTCAGCTGCAAACAAAGGGGCCCTACGGGTGCTGGGCAGGACGCCGATAATAGCCCTCAATTTGGGGGAACGTAACCTGTGGATGAGCTTTATCGTGGTAGAAAACCTAGATGAATCTGACCAATTCATTTTGGGCAGAGACTTCATCAGGAATTTCGACGTAACGATTGATCTAAATAACGCAATGTTCAGGATACGGAACCCGGATAGGAGGTACGCAATCAAACCGGTAAATTTAATAATGGCAAATGAAAACAAAGCACCGGTATTCTTGAGTAGGAGGGTGAGGCTAAAAGCTAATGAAGCGGCAATCGTAAGTTTGAGGATGAAAAATTACAATGAACTAAGTGACAACAAGCAAGTGTGCATAGTTCCGAATCCTAATAGTCAAAGTGCTGCTGTTTTAGGAAGATCATTTTCGATAACGAAGAGCGGCCTCTGCGTCAGTGTCTTGTTGAATACCCTTGATACACCGATCACGATACAGAGAGGGAGGAAACTGGGATATGCTTTACCGGTTAAAACTCGATATGAAACAATTGAGAACTCAAAACAAAATGAAGTTGTTGATTGTCCCAATCACAGGGACAAAATTTGTATCTTGAGACGATTGCAGAAAATAAAAGATTCTTCAGGTCTTATTAGTTCACTTAAGTCAGAAACGGATGATGGTCTTTCGAGCTGTTCGAACTTTCCAGAGCGACCCACACTAGATGAAATGCAAAATGAAAAACCGGTCCTGCCGGAGATTGAACATTTGAGGGGCAAACTGAAAGATGAACAGCTCGAAGCCATCAAGGACGTACTAGAGCGGAACGAGGAAGTTTTTTCGAGGCATAAGGCGGATATCGGGTGTTGTAATTTCGTTGAGCATGAAATAGAACTTGAGGAAAACGCGGTACCACACAGGAAGGGGGCGAGGCGCATGACCCCACACAAATCGGACGCGTGTAGAAAAGAGATCGAGACGTTACTAGAGTATGACATGATAGAACCATCCAAGTCACCGTGGGCGTGTGAAGTAGTGATGGCCAAAAAGAAAGGCGACCAGTTGAGGTTTTGTTGTGACTTTCGATACCTGAACTCCGTCACGGTGAAGGATGCCTATCCCATACCTAGGATTGATGAGAGCCTCTCGAAGTTAGGTGATGCAAAATTTTTTACGACTCTTTATTTAGGCTCGGCCTTTTGGCAAGTACCACTAAGGAAGCAGGACAGGGACAAGACAGGGTTTGCCTGCGAGTTGGGTCTGTTTCAATGGAAACGGATGCCGTTTGGACTTTGCAATGCCACAGCCACGTTTCAGCGGTTGATGGCACACGCGCTGATAGGCGTAACGAAGAAGTATGGCAACCTAGTAATGTGCTACGTGGATGACGTGGTAATAGCGACGCCAACACTGGAAGACCACATTGAGAGACTAGACGAAGTGTTTGCATGCATGAAGAGGTCGGGGCTAAAGTGTAAACCATCAAAGTGCGAGATACTCAAGGACTCAATAAAATACTTGGGCAGGATGGTAGACAAGCACGGCATCAGACCTGATACGGACGCCGTGGAAGCAGTCCTGACCTGGAAATCACCGAAGACAGAGCACCAGTTGATGAGCTTCCTGGGTTTCGCTAACTATTATAGAGAGTTCATCAAAGGCTATGCAGACAAGGTATACCCGATGCAACAATTAATGAGACACAAGGGCAAGAAGTTCACGTGGAACAACGCAGCAGAAGAGTCATTCCAGAGGATAAAGAAAGAGCTATGTGAGGCACCAGTACTGGGTATGCCGACTGAGAAAGGGATGTACGTGCTGGACACGGATGCGTCGGTAGTCGCGATTTCTGGGATTCTCCACCAAGAACAAGAATGGAATGGGAAGACAGTCTTGAGACCAATAGCGTACGGGAGCAAAGTCCTGAGTGACACGGAAATGAAGTACGGAGCACCGAAAGCTGAGATGTTCGCGGTGGTTACCTTTGTCGAGAAATACAGGGCATACCTGGGCAGTGAGCCATTCAAGTTGCGAGTCGACAACAGAGCACTGAGCTGGCTGAAAACGTACTCAATGGACCAAAGTTACATTGGGAGGTGGATAGTTCGCCTGGACGGATACAACATGATAATTGAGCATAGAACGCGAGATAAACATCAGAATGCCGACAGCTTGAGTAAGAAGACAGAGTTCTATGAGAGACAAGAGCAAAGAGAAGCAGACAGACCTGAAATCAAAGATGGCTTCTCATTCATGGAAAAGGAAACGTACGACAGTCTTCCACTCACGAGATGGCTGGACAAGTCAGGCAAACCGATAGAAGATCATCCTGAATTGCCTAAGGAGTCTCCAGAGAAGACCATATTGAGGAAGAGCAAGAGGATTCCGATTGAGATTATACTCAAGTCGAAGATCGTGAAGGAGACGCTCAAGGCAAAAGGCTATGATCTTAACCAGGTGGAAGCAGGAACTGCACAGATAGATGATGACTTAATGAGGTTGCTCGAGAAACTATCAGATGATAAGCCAGTGATCCAGGAGAAGGGTACAGAGAAACCGGAATTCACTATACTTCGGAGAAAAGAGACAGTGAACGATACTGACTCATCAAGAGGAAGCGTCACTGACAGCAAAGATGTCGTGCGGTCACTAGTTCTGGAGCAGACCAGGGTTAGGAAAAAGAAAGTGACGTTCAAGGAAGATACTGAACACCTGGGACTAGGTCAAGAGTCCGGGGAGTGTTCCAGGTTCACGGAAGAAGGAACCGGGGAAGGAAAATTGTCCGGGGAGCGTGAAGGATGGGATGAAGACTCGGATGAGATCAGCGAAAACCAGGACAGTCTGTGCATGATACTGGCGGAAGAGAAGACAAGGCACCACGACAGGGAGTTACAGACGGATCCATCTTCAGGAACATACAACATGGACATACAGGAGATGCGAGGTGGTGAGGAACTTGAGAAAATTGCGGTCGCAAGGAAACCATTCAGGGGACTATCATGCAACTCAAACATCAGAACGAATCTGGTGCCAGAAGATGATATGAAAATCGTGAAAAGGATGATATGCGTGAAACTGAGTGATGACATCCACAACCCTGGTGAGATGAATGGACAGATCATGGCGTTAAAGGAGCATGTCAAGGCAAGATATAGGCTGTCAGACCTAATAAGAGCCCAGAAGAATGACAAAATGACAAGTAACCTCTCCAAATGGATCCAGTCGGGGGTCAAGGAGAAGGGGGAACTTGAGGAAGACAACTACAAGATCTTGAGCCAGTTCTACAAAGAAAAGAGAGACTTACTTTATCACACAGCTGATGGAGTGGTAGCGTGCAAGAGGAGAGATGAGGAAAAGATATTACACAAACACAACCTCATCATACTACCACAATTGTACCAGACAGAGGTGCTTTTCAGATCACACGACCATATGGGTCACCAGGGGATAGACAAAGTACAACAAAAGATACTTCACAGATTTGATTGGCCAGGAATGAGAAAAGCTTGCGAGAGATGGGTGAATGCCTGCCTGGCATGTCTCCAGGTAAAAGACCCAAGGAAGATGAAGTTTCCCCTCAAGTCCGTTGAGAGCTCGGAGTTCAATGAAGTGGTGCAGATAGACCATCAAAAAATCTGCATGACAGAGTCGGGATACAGTCAGATACTGGTTATAATAGATCACTTCACAAAGTTGGCGGAAGCGGTTCCGTGCCAGACAGCCTCGGCCGAAGAGACATGTGATCATCTGATAACGCATTGGATATCGCGGTATGGTTGTCCAATGACTTTCCAGTCGGACAACGGCAAAGCTTTTGTGGGGGACTTGACAAAAGAATTGATGAAGAGATCGCACATTGCTCAAGCACCCTCGACGACCTATCATCCGCAGACCAATGGGTTGGTAGAGAGACAAAACAGGACACTGGTCAACATGTTAATGGTGTACTGCTCAAGATACATGACGGACTGGGACAAATACCTGCCACAGGTAGTAGGAGCCTACAACAGTACACAGCACTCAACTACGGGCATCAGTCCTTTCATGATGTTGACGGGCAGGGAGAGAGCAATGCCTCTGACATTCTTTTACCCGGAATACGAGGGGAAAAGGACGTCGCCTCAGGCATACGTGAAAGAAGCGATCAAAAGACAACAGGAGTTGAACGAGCTATGCAGGAGGAACACGGCGCAAGCGCAAATGAGGCAACGCAGGAAATACGACGAAAAAATATTAAGAGCAAAGCCATATGAAGTGGGCAAATACGTGTGGGTCTTCCAAAATGTAATACCGCCCAAGGGAACAAAGAAACTACTCAAGAAGTGGAGGGGACCATTCATGATAACGGAGGTTCATCAACAAGGACGGTTCTATCGCTTGAGTACTGGGCGAGCGGCACATTATGAAAATCTGAAGCTTCACGTCCCGTCCCCAGAGGATTGGTGCATACCGAAGGACATGGAGGGTCTTGAGTACCTGGTGGTAGAGCCAGCGTGTGAAGTGAATGAGAAAGGTACTCGAGAGAAAAATGATGGTAATGCGAACTTGAGTTTGGACGACAATGAAAAGATAGGAGTGGGGTCTGATGCAGGATCATTTGTAGAAGAAGACTGGAACGACCCGGAGCAAGACGAGGTGCCGAAGTGGATGGAGCCGGATCGACCAACACCACCGGAAACCAGGACTGGCAATCGTAAACGCACCGGCATGAGGTACAACAGGTACGGGGATGACTTCTTGATCGATAAGATACAGCCAGACAATTTGGGCGAGGAATTACTGAAGGCAGGCGAACTGGAAGCCGGAGAGGAATGGCAGGTCATTGACGATGGTGGTCATTATCCGCAGGATGATTACTCGACGCCAGAAGTAGAAACGGATCTCGAACAGAGTGAGATAGAGAGGAGGGAGAACACGAACTTGAGGATTCTAGAGTGGATGCGTGATGTCAAAGACGAGAGCCGCGAAGGACAAAGCATTCAGCAAGTCGATGTATCAGCAGCAAATTACATGAAGACAGAGGACCCTCTTTTCGGATGGACGGCAACAGACAGGCCACTGGACATTCCTCAGGACAATTCAGACCCGACAACATCGACGAGGACGTCGATAAATATTTTTGTCCGGGGAGTGGGGGTAGGACTTACCCACACCGAAAATTTGATGATAAAGAAGCTCAAGGAAGTGAGAGAAACGAGCGAATTGGAACTAGAGGAAGAAGAGCCAGAGCCTACTATAGGTCGGAATTTCAAAACGAAATTCGAAATACCCAATGAATACTCGGAGAACATCATGATAACAGATAGCGACTTCATCCTGTCAAACAGGACCAGCGCGATCTGCATCACGGCGGACATGAGTTTCAAATCAAGATTGGAAGCTGACTTCAAAAGAGAGTACCAGAATGTAGAGTTTCTGTTCAGACAGAGACCAGGACTGGGAGGGATGGCAGCGCTTCCACCGTCAGTGGCACAAGTCCCGGGCAAATATCTGTGCTTCCTAGTAACGAGGGTCAATGACAGGAACACAATCGATCCCGAACACGTGATATTGGCACTAACAAGATTACGAGACTTCATGATTGAAAGAGGGATAACAGAAGTCTCAATGCCGGTGTATGACCCAAACAGGGGCAAACTGAGCCCGAGGGAATTGTACGCTATCCTAAATGTGGTCTTTGCAGAAACTGAGATAATGGTGTATCTTCATAAGAAGTACTACTTGAGCATCGCCTGAGTCGGGTACATGGGGGTATCGAGTCGGGTGTGAGGGAGGAGTCTTGAGTTAGGTACTGGGGTGCGGCGCAGGTAAAGGGATCTTAAAGATATGATTGGCATGACAATTGAATTTTAAAAAAGAGTTAACGGTGCTAAAACATAAAATGAATCTGCATGCTTTTAAGGGAATCCCAATTGAATTGTTTTAAGTGATATGAAAATGATAAGATTTTAACCATACTGGTAAAAGGGGGGTCTCTAGGTTAGGAACATGACATGTCAAGTTTCAATATGCTTTCTGTTTTCAGATCAAGTTTGAAAAACAAAGTTGAAAATCCAACTATACTCAAGCGAGAAACAGAAAGAGAAACCTTGATTGAACTCGCGATAATCGGCACTTACAGCAAGTATTTGCAAGGGAACATTTCGAGAGAATTCTTGAGTAAGGTAATTCTTGAGCTGGTAAGGTAATTCTTGAGCTGGTTAACACATACCTGTATACATCCCGAAGTCACGAAGAATGGCAGACCGATTATGGAAATCCGTGCCCGCGGCCCTGAAGAAGCCCACTCTTGATGAGCTGTACAGACGCCTGAGGGACTTGGACTACACCCAAATAGACGAGAGAATGGCGGTGATGCTGAATGCCATCCTCCAGTTGGAGGACCAGGGTGAGTGCAGGGAGTCTGCAACGGAGGCTGTCTTGATGATCGGCTACACCACCGAGGGAATATCGAACCAAGAACAGACCAGATGCTTGTCTTGGAATGTGGATGGAGGAGTAAGGGGTTTTGACTTGGCAAGGAATCCTGGCCTGAATAACAATACCGAATATGGCGCAGGGGAATTCCCACTACCGACTAGGCCAACAGTAAGATCCACAAGCCAGAGCTCGAGTAGGGTGCCATCGATGTCACGAACGCAACAGACGACCGAGGCATATCCGGATCCTAGGTGTTCCAAAGAAAGAGCTCGAGAAGACGCAGAAGGAAAGGAATAAGGCGAACCTCGATCGGGATCAGGCAAAGCTGGATCGGGAGAAGGTTCAGCTGGAAAGGGACCAGGCGGTCAACGAGCGAGACCAGGCTCTGAGGTTGCTTGAGATGCAAAAAGCTGAACATCAACAGGAGTTAAGGGTGCGGGAGAACGCCGCAAATCGTGATCAACTGAGGTCGGAATTGGACAGAATAGAACAACGACAACGCGAGCTTGATGCACAGAAGGGAGCCAGGCCGAAGGAGCGAGTGGTCACCAGCTCGAGGCCAGAGTCACGTATGGAGGTGGATGAAGCCCCCAGAGCAAGAGCATGGTTCAACCTTGACCGCGAGGCCCGAGAACACATGAGTGAAGGGTTGGAAGTCTGGATACCGAATGACGCAACGTCTTCCTTGCGTAGCCTAGAGACGCAACCCATACGCCCACTGATGGATGTGGAGCTGCCAGGATATACCCCAACCTCGACCTCGAGTGACAGTCAGGTGAGCGGCGGCTCATCGCGTCTGAAAGAACTGGGCGAGATATTGCGACAAAAGAGTCGTGAGAGTTCGGCAAGACCGGAGCTTCCCCCGACGTGGAGGGAACAGCCGGTTAGGAGTGTCGTGATCTCGAGTTATAAGAAGAATACAGAGGGGAGGTACCACAGGCACAATCGGCTGGACTGGAGTGCGGAGCAGAAAGCTAGGAGAGACTGCTTTCATGATGCGGCCTGGGTGCAGTACTTGGCGCCACCCCGGGTACCAGAAGGTGCGGTTCACCTAATCGTAGGGGACAGCCTGGTGCGGGTGTTGACCCGGATCCGATCGCACTGGCAGACGGGAATCTTGAGTTTCGCTGGAGCTGCCACGCCACAGATGTTGGCAACGCTTGACATGCTGGGGATGACCAAAGTATACACGGTGACCCTGATGGTCGGGACCAACGATGTGTCAAGGGGTGAAGCGAGGAAAATAACAAGGCTGCACGATAAGGTGAGCTGCCTTCTTGAGGAACTGAGGATTCAGATGGACCCCATCCTGTTGACGATATGTACTGTCCCCTACAACATGATGTTTGATCAGCACGCCTTGGAGATGAACGAGAAGGTGCGGAACCTAAACAAGGTGATAAGAGACATCCACCGGAAGAGTGTGCTCCCTGTCAGACTGTTGGACGTGGCAGAGCGCATGGAGAAAGAGGGATTCCCTGAAGACACCTCCAATGATGGAATCCTATTTGATAGACCAAGGGGAGCAGAGTGGCTAAACGACGTCTTCCAAGAACACATAAACGCGCTAGAGGCGGATCTGCTAGAGACAGCCCAATTCACATTAGGACCACCTCCGAACCCACCATTCCTTGCCTCAAGGGCCTTGTCTGGTCGCTTGGGACCGAGAGTTGACACTAGAGACAGTTCAAGGAGCAGCCAGACCAGATTGCAGAGTGCCACGCCAATGGAGTCTGAGGAGGTGACGTCATCAACACCTCCAAGCTCGGCGATATCCTCAGTGGTAGTGGCGGAGAGCAAACGGGAAAAGAAGTCTATGGAGACCGCTCGCTTGAGATATCCTGAGAAGGTGAAAGAACTGGATCTAGAGAGTTTGGAATGCAGGCGAGAATTGGCGGAAACCCTGGGGGTCGAACGAGTGTCACACGAGGACTTGAATGGGCATCATTGCGTGGACTGGTTGAAAGCTCATGAGGCGCACTTCTCGAGAGCGAAGTTGATGGAGACCACAGACCTGACTGGAATTCCCACAAAAGCGATCATGGGACCCATTAACTACAGACCTCTCAAGCTGCTGGGGAGTCCTGGACTTATAGCAGAACCTCCCAAGTACCGAACTAGCATCGCCAGGATCAGGTTGGCAACCCCGGCACAGTTAAAGGTGGTAGACAAGCTACTCAATCCGGGAGGAACGGGATTGCCAGATGCCGCTTACGAAGGCTCGAAATTGGCGAAAGATCCCAGGTACGGGAAGCCCTGTGGGAGTACCCAGCTGGCCAAAACCCTGGCAGTTTATGATAGAGCAGATCCAGCTGCTGCGAGAGTAGTCATTGTGGCGGGATCAGACTTCGAAAGAACGTCTCCCAAGTTGTTCTGGCCGGAGACTTTGATATACTCTTTGCCAGGAGCTGATTTAAATCAGATGTTAACTCTGGTGGTGGCAATAAAGTCGGAGATGCCCTGTGAACCTGAGCTGCTATTGTTTGCAGGAATGAATGATCACCTGCACGCGATGGGACTTCTTGAGCAACTAAAGGGCGATGAAATTCCGACATCGAGGAAGATATGGGAAGCCATTCAAGCGTTGTTTGCGGCGATGAATGAAGTGCAAGAGAATGTTGTCTCGAGATTCGGGTCCAAGACGAAGGTGGTGTTTACCACATCCCCTGGATACGCGAATATGCCACCCGCCCTACAGTTCGTGTACGCGGTCTTGATCCTGATAGCAGAAGGGAATGAATGGCGGATTCTAATGGCGGCTCCCAATCGGGAGTTGGAGCCATCGAACCTGAGGCTTCGCAAGTCAGAATTGGCGGCGGCATGGGCGGACATATCTCATGCACTGAGGGGCTTTTATGGACTAGCCGACATCCTGATCGTATTAGACGAGGTGCTCTTGCTAGAGATATCGAACTTTGCCAGGCAACTCAAGTTCAGCCCAGTCATCGGGGACGATCACCCGGCGATAAGCAAATTAACGGCCAGCTTGTGGTTTCGGAGTATGGACGTGAAGATCACAAACTCCACCAGCAAGTCTAGAGGTCCCAGTAACGAGAGAAGAAATGTGGCCGAGACGGAAAAGCAATTAGAATCGATGAAATATCGTTTGACCCAAGAGAATGGCTGGTGGCCATTTTTGACACCAAGGCTGGAGAACGCCACGAACAAGACAAGGGAGGAAGCACCACCCCTCGTGAAACAAGTCTGGAGTTTTCTGGAGAAACAACTGGAGCTGGCCGAAACAAGAGACATGAAGGTGGCTAGATTTGTCTCGGCCGCCAATGAAGTGGCGATTGGAGGGTTCTGGAGAGAGCACGCCAAAGGCGAATTGAAGACTAGGAGGGATTACGAGATTCTCAAGTTCTTGAGTCCTTGCTGGGAGAAGGAGTTCTTGGCAGGAATATTCGGTACCACGGCGACTATCTTTGGAGCCTTCGTGCAGGAGATACTGGGCATGCCCATCAGCCTGCTCTTGGCCCTGTATTTGGTCTACCCCAGATACTTGTTCAACATGGGCCCAGCATACATGTTTAGTCGAGGCGTGGAGACACTTCGAGTTGATGGGTACCTGGCACTAGTACTCTTGACCCATGGGGAATTGGTGTCGGTTCATCGATTAATGGAATATGGAGAGCCTCTGTCTATGGGGAGAGTCCACACGAGCATTGAAACCAGCTCCTACAAGTGTGCCGCAGGGTTGAAGACGTTGCTAGTACAATACCTCATGATGCAAGATCGGCACATGACGGGTGAAGATGAGAATCCAACTTCGAGAGAAGAATGGAAGAAGACGAACAGAGGGATGCCTCTGCTGACGGACCTATGCCTGGCAATGAGGTCGGACCCAATGGGGATAATCCGGGGCCTAGAGGAGGTGGTGACCTGCATTTATGGTCCAGCAGTGACGTACGCGTTCCCAGACCCCCTGGTGACAACGTATCGTCACTCTGTAACGCACTTGAGTCTTATCAGTATACTGGATGGGACGGCGTTAAATTGGTGTCAGCAGGAGGTGCTCAGAGGGCGAATGAGCAACACGGTACTCTTTGGAAAGGTGAAAGATGCCGAGCTAATAGTGTACAACTTCAGGGGGCAAATGCAATGTAGAATGGGAGGCAAGCGAGAGGGTCCCATCGAAATGTATCCCAAATTCTGGAACTTGAACCCATTGACGGCAGACGGACGAGAAATCTTGAGAATTCCTGCCTGGAAGGAGTGCTTCGCATTGGTGAAGAGGGAGCTGGAGACCATAATAGAGAAAGAAATCCTCCCAGCCACCATGCCTGAGTTCCCAATAGTCAGGAGGATGACCTTAGGAATGAATAGTCCCTTGGTAGTTCCCTCCATAATGGCGAGGATGACGACGGAGGAAATGCAGAAGGATTTCACTGATGGCTGGGACCCCCTGTTCATCGGCTACACGGCGGCGGTCTACTTCCATACCAGCGAGACGAAGGTAAATTCGTGGACGACGCAAGCGAAAAAGAGTAGAGGTTCGCAGCCCCCAGGATATGAGGTGCGGAAGGTCTTGAGAACTCTAGAGAAGGAGGGACTTGAGAACATGTTACCCATATGGGATGATGGCAGGATGATCGTGATGGAGGGGCACGTCGCATTGGTGGACGACATGAAATTTGCCACGAGAAAATATAAGGCACCCTATGGCTTGGAACAGGTGGAAATAAGACAGGAGGGAACAGAACTAGATGCAGCAGGTCAACTGCATGTAGCACTGACGGAATACAAAAAGCTGGATCCTACGACACCATCACCACTGTCAGTGGACACGCCTGGAGACAAGAGGAGTGGACCCGTCGAGGACCGATTTCAGAAAATTCTCGAGAGAAGGAGACATGAGTCAGAAGAAGAGAGTATGGATGAAACTCTCAGTGAAGCCGGTGAAGACATGGAAGTGGGGAATACGCCTGAACCAGGGCCATCAGGGGAGGAGCTCACCACTCAAGAGCTGTTGAAAGACTTGAGCGAGGAGAATTGGGCAGATACGGCCACCCCACCCCTGAATCCGTCCCCCCGGAAGAATCTGGAATTGCCATTGGCAAGTGAAACCTTCAATATGGGGATGATACTCTTGAGAGGGAAAGGGGGGCTTGAGCGTGGATCCGGGTGAAACTTGGATTCACGAAAAAGAAGTTTTAACAAAGCAAATATTGTTATTAATTTACTATATTTGTTATATAAATCAAAATGCTGCATGACAATTTCCTGATTGAGTAGGACAAAAGAAATTTTAAATGATTGGCTTGGAAAGCAAGAATTCAAAGGTGCAGGTGTGTGCAGATTTTGATTGCTGTTTAGCGATAGTGTGAAAATTTTACATGGCTGTGAATTTTGGGGTGTAGATAAGCTTAAGTCTGCTGCAAACTTCTGTAAATGACCACTGGCACTGTATCTTGAGTAACACTCGGTTTTCTGGGACTCACTGGCAGAAGACAGCACGCGATGAGGACATCGATCTCGAGTCCGGGGAGTATGTGCCAGTCGGTCATATTCGGAAGTTTGACCTTGAGAGAAGCAAAAAACACTTGATTTTGGAGTGAAATTTAATTTTTCAAAATTTCGAATGGAACCTGTCATGCACGATTTTCTCGCGATAACTGAAAATCAGAAAAGAGAAGTCAGAACGATCGAGTGACAATCGCGGGAAAGTTGCTAGAAAAATCAGTGGGAAATTGCTATTCGCAATTTCAGTAGCAATAATAATCGAGAGTAGAGCTGTCCCATCTGAAACAGAGACGAGCGCATTCCCACGAACTGGATTGTTGTGACTGGAGTACTATTATTAAATGGACCAGAGTGAACCTTCGGTGGAAAGGTGGACAGCTGGAGTGTCCCAATGGTTCACGAGAACTCGCAGTCTAGAGTACAAACTTGTTCTTGTTATTAAAACTGACTAACATTAAACTCATTTTAGTTACTTTATTGATTCTTGAGTTGCTTACCGACTTATTTACTTCCTGGTTCTTGAGCGTGCTACAATGTGAGTACTAATTTAAATTTCTAGAGTGTGTTTTATAATTGTTATGTTGAGGTAAGGCGAGTTTTAGGTTGATCCATCTGAAATGGATCAAAGTTCCACTGTCTAATAAAAAGTAACTTAACGGATTGTTCCAACCCGGTTTTTAACGGTGTTCATGTATTTTGGGTATCTAGAGACCTGAGTATGGGGACGTTATTAATTCTAGAGTGGGGGGATATTTTAGTAGCCTTTAAGCTGTAACGGGTCGTAGTCTCATGTCACAAGCGAACCGAATTGGCTCCGACTGATTTGAGGTACAAAAACACAAGAGATAGTGTCCCTGACTCTTGAGCCAATGGTTATAGGGCCTATTTTTCTTAAGCCTCATGTGTGACTGCAGTAGACGAATGTTACATTCGCAACGGCCTTGCAACTATTGTAGCAGCACAATAGTTGCAACTCGGAACGTTCTCTGTAATTCGTTGTCGTTTTCTTTAATTTCGATTTCCGTTCTGTTCGCAATCACAGATAAAGTTGTTCTGTTTTTCTTAGTTCTTTTTGCTAAAATGGCCGTTTCTGACGTTTCTCAGAAATGTTACGTCATCACTTCGAAAATTTAAAATTTTAAAATACGGGAATATCCTGACCTTCACCGTTCTGCTAATCATCCGAATAACGTCGTTAATCCTTCAAAATCATTAACTCGGAAGGTTCACTGCTAAAATTTCGAAGTCTGCAGAGATTGCATTTTGTCCATTCTGGTCGAATGTCACATCTTGGCAATGCTTAGACAACAATTTTTGATAGTTATCAGTTGAAAATGGAGCTATTTTGTCATCCGAAGCAGCAAGCCTTATTCCTCCTTTTACATTTCCTTCATCGAGCTTACTACTTATTAATTTTATTCTCTGCTCGAGGTCACTCAGAGGCGGGCTTGAAACTTGGGGATGGGGTTTTGGAAGTGACACGTCATTTGCTCGAATTTTTTTATTTATCAAAGAACTCATGCTTGTGGTCTGTTTGCGTCCACTGTTTTTCGGTTGCTCCAAAAAACACAAGAACGACGTTAAAAAAATTAGCCATTTTGTAACATCTTCTACATTGTAGGCGATGTCATTTATTTTGTCCGACAGACTTTCCGCTAAGGGAACACGCGAGTCTTTTGGTACTCTCTTGAGTACTCGGACATTTGAGATGGCTGTATTAATATAATTGTCTAGCACTAAATCATTACCTATTAATGCTTTATTAACAGATTTTACATCAACGCATAAAGGACACTGAAACCATTGGGTTTTCTTAGAGTCGCTAAGAGAAATATTTACACAACTGATATGATACCAACTAGAACAACAATCACATCTAATCCAATTTATCAGTCCTGAAGGTTTTAAGCAATCTTTGCTTGTACACTCTTTGTTGTTTTCCTCATCTTGACGCAGCATAAAGGTAAAAAAAGGATGAAGAAATTTTTGCTAAAAAGTAAATTTCAAACGTTTTCGCAACTATGTGCATCGTCAGGATTTTTACAATAAACTACTCTAAATGACGATAAAACATCAATTTACAAATGTTATTTACAATAAATCACATACAATTTGGTTCTAAACCATCATGATAAAAAATTAGCCAATCACAGTTGACCTCTAAATTACTATTAAGATTAAAATACTTTTAACCTCTAAAATTAATTAAACATTAGCTATAGATTTTGACTGGACTTTAGGGGACTGAACTAACCCATGATAAGCGGTTAGTGGGGATTTTACAAATCAGCTAATAAAAAAAAAACTATCCAAGGTTTAAAGAGTTTAAAGGCATTCTTAAAATCTATAGTTTTAAAAGAACAGTGCATGGGGTTTTGGAATCGTTTGCTTTGATTGTATCTATTGCTTTGATTTTGTTTGAATTTACAATTTTATTGCATTCGCACTTATTTGTTGAATTAAAGGCAACCCATGGAAATGTTTTTCCGTCCCGGTTATTCAAAGCGTTATATGAAACAATATTTTTATTGTCTCAATACATAAAAAGATGTCAGCTAGTTTGAAACATGATTACAATTCAAAATTAAATCACGTAAATTCAAACTGTTAAATTGTCCAATATCAGTTTTTTTGAAATATTATTAACTAGCTTAAGCGATAGTGGCCCTGCGCCTTATAAAAGGATGGTTTGTTTAGCATGTTAGGACTTTGATATTTCGTATGTGTCCGTGAGTAAGGGTGATTCCGATTCGTTGAGCTGTTATGCATGCGATTATTGAAGCCCTGGACATTTTTAGGTCTAGGTAAGTTATTCAAATAATCTACATGAGTTGAAATCAAACAATTAAGCAATATTATTATAGATGTTGCTAAGAGCTGTTGTCCAATTGTATCTATTGCTTTGATTGGCTCGCAACAGAATAAGTAGTGAAAGATAAGAGTTTTATGATTATGGTAGTGTTCGTTTTTTCCTAGGCAGCGTTAGATTTGAATAATTAAATTAGTAATTGTTTTAATTTTGTTTGCTTGTTATTCAAAGATAACTATGACAAGCTCGTCAGAGGATTCTGATAAATTTCCTGGCGGATACCAATTCTTTTTTACGGATGAACTGATCACAACATGTGACGAAGCTGAGTTGATAGTTGCTTTATTTCATTTCTTTTGTGTTACTGAAGGATTCAAAATGAATGGAAAAACTACGTTGCCTGATAATTGGAAAGAAATTAAGGAGCCATATATATTAAAGTATGATTCGCATAATGGAAAGCCGACAAATTTGGAATGTAAAATACTCAAAGTAGGCGAAAACAGCTTGATGTTTCATACTTCGCTGAACGAAAGCGTCAATTCAGCTGAGGTAAAAATAACGCAAGTGCTTAATCCATCACGTTGCTCAGCTGACAATTTATTCATGAGTCTGAATATTTTGAAGGAGAGTTTTTCCAACCTTTTGAAGACAGAAACGAAAGCAACGTCAATCGGAACAAATACAGACAAATCACAGAATCCCGATCAGAATTCTGAAGCCCACAGACCGCCATTTCTGCTTGGCGCGCAACCAATTCAACCTTCTGTTGGAGTTTATCCAGTTGATTACGGGAGGGCAGATTTGTATCCAATGGTGCCACCTGGTCCTGGAGGAATGATTTTTCCAATGCCCCAGCGAGGGATGCATCCGTCTAATATTGGACCATATGGACCAGAATTTGGCCGAATACCACATGGCTCGGTACCTCCTGGTGCGAGGTTTGATCCTTTTAGCGGAGGACAAGACCCTACTCGTTTCGGACCCGAACCCGATCATATGCGAATGCCGGGGAGCAATAGGAGTAACTTTGATAGGTTTATTTAAAATTAGAGTAATTTAAATGAGTATTATGCCTTTTTAATTTTAAAGCTGTATTTGAGTATAAATCTACATTTGTTGATGTTCCGATCAATATCTTAATTAGACATGGGAGAGCATGTAAAGTGAATTCGGGTTGATCAACTAACGACACAAGTGTTATTTGACGGGGTGATTTTTTAAATGTCAATGAACGGCAATTATTTCGGACGTGTTCGTTTTGTTTCAGGAAAAACGTCCAAGTATTTGATCCCGCTCAAATTTCATTTTTCGCGGTCTGACGTTTGATTACTTTTTTCAATATTCAACTGCGATTAATGAAAAGAGTAAAGTTAAGCTCTCCAATTATAAAATGCCGCTCAAAACTTGAAAAAATTTTAGTTTCGAAAATTTGTTATACCCTTGCGATAAGCAAGGTAATTGCAATCGAGTACGAGGCTGTTTTCCCGCAAACAACTGTGTTCCCAGGACTCATCTCTGCCATATTTCATAATGTACTCAAGTTTCTTAGCGTTCCCGGGCAACTTAGCCTGGAGGTAACTAATATGCCGGGGACGATAAAGGCTTTGGGTTCGAATCTGACCAGGACCTGTTTTTTTTTTCAAACGGGAGATGTTCTGTTTCAAATAAAAATTGTCGGCCAATCATTTGTCTGCTTATCTTTTATCGGCTTAGTTGTCACATTTTGGAATTGTTTTTTATTTGCTGCGCGCATGTTGATTTTAGTTTTTGATTTACATCTGCAGTTTGCATAAATAATGCCAAATTTTACGAAAAGGTCACCAGAGCAGTTTAATTGGTCAAAACCACAGCATTTTAGATTAATTATTTTTTCGTAAACCGTTTTTACTTAGAAAATCTGTGAGACACTAAAATCCGACGTCGATATGGGCAGTTTTATGTGAATTAACTTCGTTCAGATTCGTTGATCTAAAAGATTTTGCCAACAATTTTGCCTCAACTATAATTTTACTTACCTTGACTTTGTAATTCATTCTTTGTTTTTTTGTTTCGCTAAAAATATCTCGGCCCAAACTGTTTTTGCCTATTTTTCATTGGCTTAATGACCTAATTCTGGGTAGTTTCAGGGGAAACACGATTTTAACTCTTCCTTCCACACTTTTCAAGTCGGTTGTATCTTGTATGTTTAACAATCGGTTTGTTGAAATTTCATTTTTTCATTTTGGAAAATTTTTTCACATTCGCAATTTTTTTTGTGTCTCACAAACTTCTACTGAGTCTCAAACAAAGGGTATCAATTGAAAAACCACCCGCTCCCATGTGTGCCTGCATACTCTCCTAGAATCTTTTTTACTCGACGCCTCTGCCTACGGCCTTCGAAAATGTGTGGGGGATTATTTGACCCATATTTTGATTTTTCGTTTGCTCGAAAACCACCGCTCTCAAATAGGTTTTTTTTTTGGTTTCAAGGAATATAACTGTTTTGATAAGCTTCCCTGGTAAGCTTTGATAAATTTTTTGATGTTTGACCCTTTGGTAATTCTTTCCGACTTTTCTCGAAACCAAACTTTTCAAATCTGATTTTGTGGGTTCAAGAGGGATAATGAGTAATGGGAAGCTCCTCTGAATTAGCGGATACGGGCAAAAATTTTCACACTAGAAGTCATCGCCCTCTGAAAAGTCAATTTTTAAAATTTTTTAAACCGTTTTATAAACTTTTCGAGTATTCTCATAAACTACCCTGCTAAATCTGAAGTTTTGGGTTCAATCGAATGTACAGGTTGAGTAAATTCCTTCTGCATAAGGGGATAGGGTTAATTTTTCACATAAAAAGCTTTGAATCTCGCAAATGTCAAATTTTTGATTTGCTGACCGTTTTGTGGGTTTTTCTCGCTAGTTATCATGCCAAATCAGGTATCATAGGTGTAATTGAATGAACAGGTTGTTAAAAACCAATTTTTTAATTGACTATGCCCTGTTTGTTTTAGAAAACTGTTATGGCCTGCAAACAAGTCAAAATTTTGAACCTTTGACAGTTTTTTGGAAATTTATTGGCTTTACGCGAAAACTACCGGGCATGTTTTTAGGTTGTGTTCAATCGCGCTGCCGGTTTTCAAAATCTTCTCTGCTTAAAGGGACATAACCTGCTTTTTTTGCAGAGAAACGTTTTGGATTTTGGAAAGTTTGATTGTTTTTTAAAACTTTTGAACGTTTTTTTAGAAACAAACTGAATGTTCTTAAAATTGCCACAATCAATTCTGGTCAAAAGTTCATTTGAACTGGTTGCGATAATTGATTAAGCAGAAGTGGCTACTCCTCAATTTTTTATAGAATGAATGTTATCTCCTTGGGAAAATTGATTATCTCAGTATTTTTATTCTCCTAACTTATTTTAGTAGAGAAACAATAAAGATTGTTGGCAAAGTCCAACTTTTGTAGTAACTTTTTTCGTGCCACATCAGTATAGCAAAATCATTCAATATCAATCGGTATAAGAATAAAAAATGAGTATTATTTTTTTTCCGATAAACCAGGTCTTCTGGTAGTATGAAAGTTAAAAGTTCAAATTTTTTAATCGCTCAAAAATTTTTTATGACAACAATATCCTTTGACATTTTTGTTTTGGTTTGATTGGTGTGTTGCCGCGTGTTAGTGACTTAGTGGATGCTCAGAAAACACTAAAAGCTTGCTTTATGCTATGGATGTGTTTTTCGTCTGTTTTTCTGGGATTGAAATGTTTGTATTTCCAGTCTTTTTCTCCACTTTGTTATTTCCATCTCACTGACTATTTAGTAGCTTCGCCTCTGTGTTTGAAGTTCCATATTCCCCTACGGAAAAAATAAATTGCTTATTAACCAAGCTTTCTCTCATTGGGTTGGGTTAATCATGAAAGTTGCTTGAAGTTCTAAGAGCTAGAACGTGAAGTTTTTTCTTCGGAATTCGAAGCGTCTAATGTTTAAAGAAAAGACAATAATTTTGTTTTTCAATTTCGTTGCTATCATCATAGTTTTCCACTTTTCTTTTGGCTTTGTTATCCAAACAAAGTCGCACATATTGGTGTATACGTAAGCATTTGTTGATTTTATCTATCATTTATTCAACTGGTATTTCGCTCCTGTTTAAGAAGTCACTACGTTGGCATCTAAAATGCCAATAATTCTTAATGCTTACTAAATGCAATGTTTTAATTTAAATTTTGTTAATACAAAATTTTACATAGGAACGCGTCTTCTACACATACGAACAATTAAATGCGATTATGAAAGGCCATCTACGAGTTTCACCACAAAACTGTTGAAGCGTGAATGCTTTGACTATACACTTTTTAATTTTTCGTGCAACCTTGAAAAAATTGTTTCGGTCTTTCTTTAACAAATTGAAATTGGAAGCACGTGGTGGACTGCTTCATGGTTTTCCGAGACACTTCGAATCTGGATTTCAAATTTGACTGCTCAAATTGTTTACGCAGATAGATCGATTTTTTTTCAACAGTTTCCTCAAAATTCACATTCAACTTTTTTTTCCATTAACCATTTTTCTTACAAATTTTCACCTTGATTTTTAAAAATTCTCAAGATTTTCCAGGAACCTTCGCACTTGGCCTAGTGGCAATGCCGTCGCCGTTGGAACCTAAGGTCCGGGTTTCGATTCCCGTCCGGATCTTGATAGTTTGAGCATGTATGCTTCTGCAGGATCAATCATCGCAACCGATTCAAATGAAAATTTCATCTCAGATTTGATTTGCGTCCGTTGAATTTTGATTTTTTGACTAGTTTTTTAAAATTTTTGTAAAATAGTTTTCTCAAAAACTACCGTGTCATATCTGAGATATTTGGTTTAATCAAAGAAAGTTGTGAGAAGCTCCTTTGAAAACGCGACTGTGCCTATTTTTTGCACATAAATTATGGCCCTCGGAATGGTCAAATTTTTGATTGTCTGGTTGTGTTTTGAATCTTATTCCTTTCTCAAGAAGTACCCTCTGAAATCGGAGGTAGGATTCAATGGCAATAAATGGTAATTGGAAGTACCGTTCAATATCTGACATTTTAGGTTCAATCCAAAAAATTCTGTGTAGGAAGCTTCTCTGCATATACGAGTGCGTCCAAATAATTTTTAGACCTAAAGTTATGAACCTCAGAATAGTCAAGTTTTTGATTTTGACAGTTTTTCGATTTTTTTTACTTTTCCACTTCACTTTTCTACTTAACTCTACTTTACTTTAATTACATTCGTTGACAATTAAAAGATTGTGGGTGCAATAGAGAGAGAGAGAGAGAGAGCGGGTAGCGGAAGCTTTCTTCATTAGCCGCCATTCTCAATTTTTGTACCCCACAAGTTATCGCCCTCGGGTCTTGTCCTTGACTTTCTGAGGGCGATAACTTTTGGGGTAAAAAAAATAGAGAATGGTGGCTAATGAAGAAAGCTTTCCACTACCCGCTCTCTCTATGAAAAAGTAAATTAGAGTTAAGAAGAAAAGTGCAGTGGAAAAGTAAAAAAAAAATCGAAAAACTGTCAAAATCAAAAACTTGACTATTCTTCATGTGGTTCATAACTTCATGTCTAAAAATTTATGTCAAATAAACCAATCGAAACTACTTCAATAGCATATGATCGGGCTCGAGTCCGGAATGAGATGGGTCTTGTCCTTGACTTTTCTATCTCATTCCGGATTCGAACCCGATCATATGCAATTGAAGTAGTTTCGATTGGTTTATTTAAACTAGAGTGATTTAAAGTATTATTATGCTTTTTTCAAGCTGTTTGAGTATAATTTTGCGTTTCTTGATGTTCCGATTAAAATCTTAATGAGACTTGGGAGAACAGTAAATTGAGATCTGATTGATGGAATAACGACACAGGAGGAGATCGTGTTGTGACAAAGTGAATTTTTAAATGCCAATGAACGAAGTGAAGGCACTTATTCGGGTGTGTTCTTTTTTTCAGGAAAAAGTCGAAAATATTTATCCCGCTCAATTTCAACTTTTCGTGATTTGACTGACTTTTGTTTACTTATTAATTTCAGTTTTGAAATTCGTTTAATGAAAGGAGGTTTTGCTCTCCAATTATAAAAATTGCAAATGGCGCAAAAAACTTGAATGAATTTAAGTTTCGAAGCTTTCTGGTATTGGGTTAGGTTAATCATGAAAGTAGCTTGAAATTCTAAAAGCTAGTACGTGAAGTTTGTTCTTCGAACTTCGAAGCCTTAAATGTTCAGAGAAAGGACAATAGTTTTTTCTTCAGTTTCATTGCAGTTTTCCACTTTTATTTTGGCTATGTTTTCAAACAAAGTCGCACATATCGGTGTTGTATACTTAAGCAATTGTTGATGTATTCAGCTGGTATTCAACCCTTTATGCGGTTCAACTGGTTATCCATCCATTATTCAATTGGGTTTTCACTTTACACCATTAAAGAACTCCCTATGATGACATCTAAAAGGCCAGTATTGTTTAAGCTTGCTGAATTAAATGTTTCAATTACGCTTGCGATGAGCACGCGTTATCAAATCGGAACATGGACTTTGTTTTCTAGTTAACAACTAGTTTAACCAAATCAGTTGAATCACTTGCTGTTATCAATACTGACATGCTCAATTTCATGAAAATTCAAATTTAACTACTGAGTGGGTACTGTTTACTACAGGGTGGTTTCAGGGGGACTTGAAACTTTTTTAAGTTTCGTTAAAAAATCATTTTTTTTTCGGCGTAAGGTTGTCGGCTTTGTTTCCGCAAATTGTACAGTTGCTAATTTTAATTTCTAATGTCCTGATTGGCTTGTTTGCCTACAACTCCTGTTTGAAAAAAAAATACATTTTATGGAATTGTATGGGATTGTTTTTTTATATAATTTTAACTCTTTGGAAAATTTTACCACTTGTTATAACTTTATCGCAAAAAAATTAGTTTTTTTTTCAAAAACTATTCTACCGATTGTCCAAAAGGAGTTTCCGTAGAAAGACCGCCTACAACATTGTGTGCCTGCGTACTCCGCTGGTCTCTTTTTGCCTCACCATTTTGTCTAAGTCTTCGAAAAATTAGTCGGGAAAATATTTGACGGATATTTTTGATATATATTTTTCTTTTTCTCAAACTTATCTTCCAAGTCTGTGATTTTTTGTTCCGGAGGCCGCGTGTTCAAAGCATATAACGGCAAGTGAGAAGCTCCTCTGCGCCGGCGGCTACTCACAAGATTTTTTACACAGAAGTTATGGTCCTCAGAAAAGTTAATTTTTTATTTCTTACCGTTTTTTTTTAAAAACTTTTGGACTTTACGAGAGAGCTACACTTGCAAACATGGGTTTTTGGGTTCAATCACACTAACAGGTTGAATGAATTTCTTCTGCATAAGCGGCAACGCGCAATTTTTTTTTTGAAAGAAAAAGCTATGATTCTCGGAAATTTCAACTGATTTGTTGACCTTTTTTTGGACTTTTCTCGATAACTATCCAGCCAAATCTGATATCATAGGTTTAATCGACACAACAGGTTTTTGGAAGCTTGCCTTTGTAATTTACTAAGCCCAATATGTTTGAAAAAAGTTATGACCTTCAAACATATGAAAGTTTTGAAACTTTGACCTTTTTGTGGAAGTTTTGTGACTATTACCATGCCAATTCTCAGGTCTAGTGTTCAATCGAGGAACCCGATTTTGGGAATCTTCTGTATTTTACCGGCCTTGACCTGCTTTTTAGAAACTTTTTGAATTTTCTCAAAAACTATCCTATCAAATCTGAGATTAAAAGTTCAATCGAAATAAGCGGTTGAGCGAATTTTTTTCTGCAAAAGTGGCTACTTTTTATGAGAGAAATATTTCGAGGAATATTTCTATTTCTAGTTTTTATTATAGTACTTTATAGAGCTGCTCTTGGTTGTGTTCTCGTAAGTGTTTAAGAATCGAAGTTTCGCCTCTGTGTCAAATTTTAAAGTGTAAGACGTCTTTCTTCCATACGAATACTCAATTGCGATTTGGTAAGGTCATGTAAGGGTTTCATTACACGACTGTTGAAGCAGTTTTTTTTTCATTTTTTGCATTTTATAAAAAAAATTTCACTAAATTTCTCTTATTTAGCAAAGTTTGAAATTAGCAGCCCTGTGGTGGGCTGCTTCAGGTTTTTCCGAGTTCAAATTTAAGTTTTTCCGATTTCAAATTTGGTTGCTCATGGTATTTGTAAGTGTTATTGATCGTAATTTCAGGGGATGCTTAAAACTTCTAAAAAGTTTTCTTGTTATAGAAACAGTTTTTCTCTTGGCTCAGCTGGTGTCTGTTGAAAGGTTGCCGGCTTTCTCCGCTTCGCAACCTTGGTTCCAATGCTTTTCAAAATGCCCAAATGCTTTCGAAAATTTCAAATGTATTGCTTGGCATGTTTCTCTAGAATTCCTGCTTGATAAAGAAAGGACTTGTGAAAGTGTGTGGGAATGGGTGTTTTATGAGAGGCTTTGGAAATTGTTCTACCTCTAATTCTCAAAAAAGGCATCAATGGAAAACCTGCCTACTCTCATGTATGCCTGCTCTTTTCCCTAGTCTTTTTTCACTTTAGCCCTCTGTCTACAGCCTTCGAAAAAATCTGTTGGGGAAATATTTAACCCATGGTTTTCTTCTTTTAAACTACCCTCACAATTATGAAACTGTTGGTTTCAATGAATAGAACGGATTTTGGAAAGCTCCCGTGCATAAGCGGCTACGCCCAATTTTTTTATACATGAAGTTATGGCCCTCAAAATAGTCACATTTTTGAGTTTTTTGAACCTTCATTTTTCTCGAAAACTGGATTCATTGGAAAAAAAACGGCTGGTGGGAAGCTCACCTGCATTATTAGCGGCTACTCACAATTTTTATTGCCCTCCAAAAGGTAAATTTTTTAACCGTTTTTAAAATTTTGAAAACTGCCCTCCCATATCTGAGATTTTAGGTTCAATCCCAAAAACGGGCTGTGAGCGCTCCTTTGCATACGCGACTACGTCAAAAAAAATTATATAAGTTATGAGTCTCGGAATAGTCATCTTGGATTTGCAAATCAGGCATCCAAATATAAGTACTTAAATACCTCGGTTTGACGTTTTTCATCATTTTTTGAGAGTTTTGGTTTATCAGGACTTCTCGAATTTTACATCCTATAGTGGGTTGATTTCAGGATACTTCAAAGTGTAACATATGTAGACAGAAATTATGAGCGCCTTTTTAATTTTCGGGAAATGACATTCGAGAAGTATTTTCAAAAAATACGAAAAGTTCAGTTTTTTGCCGCCCGCCTCTTTAGAGTCTATTTTAAGTTTGAAAAGCAAGCTTGTGAAAATCAGTAGTTTTGCGGATATGAACATTTTAACAAAGATAACCTAAAAGTTGACACTGCATGAAGTTCTAAGAGCTAGAACGTGAAGTTTTTTCTTCGGAATTCGAAGCGTCTAATGTTTAAAGAAAAGACAATAATTTTGTTTTTCAATTTCGTTGCTATCATCATAGTTTTCCACTTTTCTTTTGGCTTTGTTATCCAAACAAAGTCGCACATATTGGTGTATACGTAAGCATTTGTTGATTTTATCTATCATTTATTCAACTGGTATTTCGCTCCTGTTTAAGAAGTCACTACGTTGGCATCTAAAATGCCAATAATTCTTAATGCTTACTAAATGCAATGTTTTAATTTAAATTTTGTTAATACAAAATTTTACATAGGAACGCGTCTTCTACACATACGAACAATTAAATGCGATTATGAAAGGCCATCTACGAGTTTCACCACAAAACTGTTGAAGCGTGAATGCTTTGACTATACACTTTTTAATTTTTCGTGCAACCTTGAAAAAATTGTTTCGGTCTTTCTTTAACAAATTGAAATTGGAAGCACGTGGTGGACTGCTTCATGGTTTTCCGAGACACTTCGAATCTGGATTTCAAATTTGACTGCTCAAATTGTTTACGCAGATAGATCGATTTTTTTTCAACAGTTTCCTCAAAATTCACATTCAACTTTTTTTTCCATTAACCATTTTTCTTACAAATTTTCACCTTGATTTTTAAAAATTCTCAAGATTTTCCAGGAACCTTCGCACTTGGCCTAGTGGCAATGCCGTCGCCGTTGGAACCTAAGGTCCGGGTTTCGATTCCCGTCCGGATCTTGATAGTTTGAGCATGTATGCTTCTGCAGGATCAATCATCGCAACCGATTCAAATGAAAATTTCATCTCAGATTTGATTTGCGTCCGTTGAATTTTGATTTTTTGACTAGTTTTTTAAAATTTTTGTAAAATAGTTTTCTCAAAAACTACCGTGTCATATCTGAGATATTTGGTTTAATTTGGTTTTCAAAAACTATTCTACCGATTGTCCAAAAGGAGTTTCCGTAGAAAGACCGCCTACAACATTGTGTGCCTGCGTACTCCGCTGGTCTCTTTTTGCCTCACCATTTTGTCTAAGTCTTCGAAAAATTAGTCGGGAAAATATTTGACCGATATTTTTGATATATATTTTTCTTTTTCTCAAACTTATCTTCCAAGTCTGTGATTTTTTGTTCCGGAGGCCGCGTGTTCAAAGCATATAACGGGAAGTGAGAAGCTCCTCTGCGCCGGCGGCTACTCACAAGATTTTTTACACAGAAGTTATGGTCCTCAGAAAAGTTAATTTTTTTATTTCTTACCGTTTTTTTTTAAAAACTTTTGGACTTTACGAGAGAGCTACACTTGCAAACATGGGTTTTTGGGTTCAATCACACTAACAGGTTGAATGAATTTCTTCTGCATAAGCGGCAACGCGCAATTTTTTTTTTGAAAGAAAAAGCTATGATTCTCGGAAATTTCAACTGATTTGTTGACCTTTTTTTGGACTTTTCTCGATAACTATCCAGCCAAATCTGATATCATAGGTTTAATCGACACAACAGGTTTTTGGAAGCTTGCCTTTGTAATTTACTAAGCCCAATATGTTTGAAAAAAGTTATGACCTTCAAACATATGAAAGTTTTGAAACTTTGACCTTTTTGTGGAAGTTTTGTGACTATTACCATGCCAATTCTCAGGTCTAGTGTTCAATCGAGGAACCCGATTTTGGGAATCTTCTGTATTTTACCGGCCTTGACCTGCTTTTTAGAAACTTTTTGAATTTTCTCAAAAACTATCCTATCAAATCTGAGATTAAAAGTTCAATCGAAATAAGCGGTTGAGCGAATTTTTTTCTGCAAAAGTGGCTACTTTTTATGAGAGAAATATTTCGAGGAATATTTCTATTTCTAGTTTTTATTATAGTACTTTATAGAGCTGCTCTTGGTTGTGTTCTCGTAAGTGTTTAAGAATCGAAGTTTCGCCTCTGTGTCAAATTTTAAAGTGTAAGACGTCTTTCTTCCATACGAATACTCAATTGCGATTTGGTAAGGTCATGTAAGGGTTTCATTACACGACTGTTGAAGCAGTTTTTTTTTTCATTTTTTGCATTTTATAAAAAAAATTTCACTAAATTTCTCTTATTTAGCAAAGTTTGAAATTAGCAGCCCTGTGGTGGGCTGCTTCAGGTTTTTCCGAGTTCAAATTTAAGTTTTTCCGATTTCAAATTTGGTTGCTCATGGTATTTGTAAGTGTTATTGATCGTAATTTCAGGGGATGCTTAAAACTTCTAAAAAGTTTTCTTGTTATAGAAACAGTTTTTCTCTTGGCTCAGCTGGTGTCTGTTGAAAGGTTGCCGGCTTTCTCCGCTTCGCAACCTTGGTTCCAATGCTTTTCAAAATGCCCAAATGCTTTCGAAAATTTCAAATGTATTGCTTGGCATGTTTCTCTAGAATTCCTGCTTGATAAAGAAAGGACTTGTGAAAGTGTGTGGGAATGGGTGTTTTATGAGAGGCTTTGGAAATTGTTCTACCTCTAATTCTCAAAAAAGGCATCAATGGAAAACCTGCCTACTCTCATGTATGCCTGCTCTTTTCCCTAGTCTTTTTTCACTTTAGCCCTCTGTCTACAGCCTTCGAAAAAATCTGTTGGGGAAATATTTAACCCATGGTTTTCTTCTTTTAAACTACCCTCACAATTATGAAACTGTTGGTTTCAATGAATAGAACGGATTTTGGAAAGCTCCCGTGCATAAGCGGCTACGCCCAATTTTTTTATACATGAAGTTATGGCCCTCAAAATAGTCACATTTTTGAGTTTTTTGAACCTTCATTTTTCTCGAAAACTGGATTCATTGGAAAAAAAACGGCTGGTGGGAAGCTCACCTGCATTATTAGCGGCTACTCACAATTTTTATTGCCCTCCAAAAGGTAAATTTTTTAACCGTTTTTAAAATTTTGAAAACTGCCCTCCCATATCTGAGATTTTAGGTTCAATCCCAAAAACGGGCTGTGAGCGCTCCTTTGCATACGCGACTACGTCAAAAAAAATTATATAAGTTATGAGTCTCGGAATAGTCATCTTGGATTTGCAAATCAGGCATCCAAATATAAGTACTTAAATACCTCGGTTTGACGTTTTTCATCATTTTTTGAGAGTTTTGGTTTATCAGGACTTCTCGAATTTTACATCCTATAGTGGGTTGATTTCAGGATACTTCAAAGTGTAACATATGTAGACAGAAATTATGAGCGCCTTTTTAATTTTCGGGAAATGACATTCGAGAAGTATTTTCAAAAAATACGAAAAGTTCAGTTTTTTGCCGCCCGCCTCTTTAGAGTCTATTTTAAGTTTGAAAAGCAAGCTTGTGAAAATCAGTAGTTTTGCGGATATGAACATTTTAACAAAGATAACCTAAAAGTTGACACTGCATAATTCGTTTTATTTATGAAATAGAAAACCCTGTTATATGGTAACAGTCTATTTTTACAGTTGCATAAAATGTTAAGTTTTTAATATACTTCAGGAAGGTCTTTTCACGTTTAGCAATCGGTTTGAAGCTCCGTAAAAAAGTCATGCGCTAGTTTTTTTAAATAAAAGTTTCGGAAAAATAAATACAGAAGCTTCGAAGATAGAACCTACAGCCCTAACCATTGTTATATAACTTACCTCGAAGCAATGATCGCCTGAAGTTAGATAACACATTTTTAAGGCTCTAACTTCTGATACGCATGTTTAAACATACCACACGTCTTCCCCCATCATTTTTAAGGGAAAAAATCAATTCTGTCTTTGTATTTAATTTGTGGCTCATTTCTTGTCATGTTATAGCCTATGTTACATGTTTAAGAATTGTGAGCCTTGTATGCAATTGTTTAAGATACAGTCTACATTAGCATTAAATGTCAATAGCGCTTGAAAATTTGATGGAGTCGTATTAGAATTTTTTGTCGGTGATTTCTATTTTACATTGAAAAATTGACTCATTCAAAATATAGCTAACTGTTAAAATATAACCCAAGTACATTCTTCCGCGTGCTGATAATTTATGAATGAATGTAGCGATAATTGATTCAAATTCTGCAACAGGTGTTCTGCTAGTTATTTCTAAATACGAAAAATATTTCCGTGCTTCGAGATTATTCCAAATTTTGTTCTTTCACATTATTTACAGAATCTGTCGCATCTTGTCTTGCAACTGCAACTACTTTCAAATTGTAATGAGTTTGCCTTTAAAACCCATTGAGTTATCTTCTCTCGTCCTCCTCCCCAGAAACTCATATAAAAGAGATTATTCGGGCTAATCTAACCGTAGTATAGCTCGGTTGGACAAATTAAAACTGCGCAGTTTACATGGTCATTTTTCAATTTATCCTAAAAGTAGATTTTAAAAATATGCGTCCGATACTTCAGTTAACTTGAAATGGCTCGTGGTGATCCCAATGCTGAGCGAGATGATGTGGATGACGTGCGTGCAGCCCGGTCACAGAGGCGTAACGCGGCACCACCTACTGCCGCTTCGGCTGTTCCGGCGGAGCCTGAGGCTCCTTTCGAAGAGGAGGATCTCTTTGGGGACAATGACGCCCCTCCCGAAGAAGAGGAAGATGGGGAGGATCTGATTGGAGACCGAATGGAAGAGGACTATCAGGCCATTCCGGAACTGGACACTTATGAGCGAGAGGGTCTGGCAGACGAGGAAGATGACTTGAGTGAGTTTGACCCAGCGGCACGAGCAGCGGCTGAAAGGGAAATGCGCAAACGAGACCGAAAGTAAGTAGTCTAAAACTAAAGTTTTTTACCATGAAAAACAATCAGCACATTCCATGGCTGGAAAAACTCAAGACTGATCACCCTAAAACTATTGAGTTTTTCACACCGCGTTTTTCAGTTTATAGTAATGAGTTTGCTTGCATAACTTGTTTTTGTTGATTTCGCTTTCTTCTGTTGCTTTGATATGATCTATTTGTACAGGGAAATGACGGAAAAGGGAAAGCGTAGAACTGGTCTTGACTTGGCCTTCGATTCGGACGAGGAAGACGAAGAAGAGGAAGCGGATGTTCCGTTGAGACGCAGAAGAAGAGCGGAAATGGCGGCCGAGGGAGAAATAGACGACGAGATGTTCGAAAGTATTGAAAATTTGGAGGACACCAAAGGTCACTCCACAAAAGAGTGGGTCACGATGCGAGCGAATAGATTGGAGATCAAGAATCGCTTTAAAAACTTCCTCCGAACCGCAATGAATGCCAAGGGAAAACTGGTCTTCAAAGAAGTCATTCGCCAGATGGTAAACAACAATTTGCAAAGTCTACCGGTTTCCTACTCGTTGATTGGCTCTCGTGAACAAGCCCTGGCACTGTTTTTACCTGAAGCACCGCGAGAGGTTTTGGAGATTTTTAACGACGCTGCGAAAGAAATCATCTTGGTCATGTACCCCGAGTATAACAAAATCCACGAGCAGATATTTGTGAGAATTACTGGCTTACCCCTTAATGAAGATTTGAGATCTTTGAGACAGTTGCATTTGAACCAACTCGTGAGAACCCAAGGTGTCGTGACATGTGCTTCAGGAGTTTTGCCGCAGCTTAACTTGGTCAAATATGATTGTGTCAAATGTCACTATGTGATTGGTCCACTGTACCAAAATCAGGAAGAGGATACAAAGCCGAATAACTGTCCTGAATGTCAGAGCCGAGGACCGTTTGAGATCAATGTGGAGGAAACGCTGTACAGAAACTATCAGAAAATAACAATTCAAGAGAGTCCAGGTAAGGTCGCCGCAGGTCGTTTGCCAAGATCAAAAGATGTTATTCTTTTGGCAGATCTCTGTGATACGTGCAAACCAGGAGATGAAATCGACTTGACTGGGATCTACCACAATAGTTACGATAGCTCGCTTAATAATTCGCACGGGTTTCCTGTTTTCGGAACTGTAATTGAAGCAAACTACATTGACAAGCAGGATGAAAAGTCCAACTTCGCACGATTGACGGACGAGGATATCGCCGAAATCATTGCACTGTCGAAAGATCCACAGGTCGGTGAAAGAGTTTTTGAATCGATTGCTCCGTCAATTTACGGACACATGGATATAAAACGTGCAATTACTTTGGCATTATTCGGCGGTCAGCCCAAAAATCCAGGTGAGAAGCATCGCTTGAGGGGCGATATTAATATTTTGATTTGCGGAGATCCTGGTACTGCGAAATCACAGTTCCTCAAATATGTTGAGAAAACTGCTCATCGGGCAGTGTTTAGTACAGGACAAGGAGCCTCAGCTGTTGGTTTGACAGCCTATGTGCAGCGAAGTCCAGTAACTAGGGAGTGGACTCTGGAAGCAGGAGCTTTGGTGTTGGCCGACAAAGGAATCTGTCTGATTGACGAGTTCGATAAAATGAACGACGCTGACCGAACTTCGATTCACGAGGCGATGGAACAGCAAAGTATTTCGTTGGCAAAAGCTGGCATTGTGACTTCCCTCCAGGCTAGATGCTCAATCATTGCCGCTGCTAACCCTATAGGAGGGCGATATGATCCTACGTTGACCTTCGCGGACAATGTTGACCTTTCGGAACCTATTTTGTCTCGATTCGACGTTCTTTGTATTGTCAGAGATCAGGTAGACCCTGTGAATGACGAGCTTATGGCCTCTTTTGTAGTCAGTTCACACGTTAAGCATCACCCAAATGCAGGCGAGGAAGAAACCCAAATTGAACTACCTCGATCTTCAACGGTTAGGCTGGTACCTCAGGACTTGTTGAAGAAATACATTCAATACGCAAGAGAAAGAGTGCATCCTAAACTGACAATCGCTGACCAGGACAAACTCGCTAAGATGTATGCGGATCTTAGAAGAGAATCGACCGTTACGGGAAGTATCCCTATAACTGTTCGTCACATTGAAAGCGTCATTCGGCTCTCGGAAGCCCATGCCAAATTGCACTTGAGGGATTATGTAAGCAGCGACGACGTCAATATGGCCATTCGAATCATGCTCGAGAGCTTCATTGAGACTCAGAAGTACAGCATCATGAAGAGCATGTGCAAAAGTTTCAACAGGTATCTGAGTTACAAGAAGGACAACAATGAGGTCCTGTTGTTCCTGCTGAAGGCACTGGTCATGGAGCACGTCACTTACCAGCGAAACAGATTAGGAGAGGAAGTGGATATTGATACAGTGCAGATACCAGAAAAAGATCTGGCTGATAGAGCCCAACGTCTAAATATCAGAGATCTGAATTCATTCTACGGAAGTGAGATATTCAGAGCGAATAGATTCAAACGTGACCAGGAAAAGAAGTTGATCATTCAGGCCTTTTAATGTTTCCTCGAATCAGAGGAATCAGTTGCGCTTTTAGAGCAACATAACCTCATCTGACTCTATACTTTTAAAAGTTCACTTTTGTATTTTTAATGTCGATTCGTCATTTCTGAATTGCGCAATGAATTGTTCTTTGTCTTGCTTGAGCTTTTGTTCAGTTGAACCTTGAATACGCCTTGTAGTGAAGTTGTTTTAAGTGCCTTAATGGAACCAAGTGCAATATTAGACTGATATTTTTTGTATAATGAATAGAAAAAACCAATTATGCTGCTGATTTTTTGACGAACTTAATTAACTTATTGAAAAAGGGGTTTTCAGCACGAGGTAACTTTAAGAAAATCATAAAACTAGTTCAATTTTGGCTTTTAAGCTAGCCCTGAAATCAAACTTCATGCGTTATGATACTTGAGAGAGCAGGTGTATTGAAATTGTGCACTAGAAATTTTTTGCCGTGAACAACTTTGTTCATAAGACTCATCTCCTGGAAGCCTCTGTTAGAAGGTTAGTGCAACAGACGTACTTTGAGCTTATTTGTATTTAAAATTTCTATTTAACAACTGAGTTTGCGAGCGTAGTTTATTAGAATGAACCTTCTTTTTTCCAGCCTAACTCGCAATTAGATGTGCTCATTTGGTGGCGCTTTCGCTATAATCACGATTTGTAGCATTAGAAGTTCATAGCATCTGTTTGCTTTATTTTTTTTGTCTAGCGTCCGTGGGTGAGAGGTTAAGGCGTGAGTTTTAAAATTTCTAGGTCGCACGCTAGGATTGAGCTTTTTTTTTAAATTCCAGGCCTATTTCTATTTTTTTATTTCACTTTATTGAGCTGCTTTTTTGTGTTCTCGCTAGTGTTTGCGAAGCACAGCTTCGCCTCTGTGTTAAAATTTGTTTTGATTTGTATAATTATTTGACCCAACTCAGTTTTTATAATTTACTTTTTTACCCTTGTGCTGAGCAAGGGCATTGCAATCGGGTATTAGACATTTTACACGTTAACAACTTTGTTCACCGAATGGTCATCAGTATATTTCATACCGGCTAAATACATGGATAGTGTAACGCTGTATTGCTAATTAATAGCATGGTTACTGCATTGGCGAAATATGTGCCATTTACGCAAAGAGTTGTAAATTAATTCTTCGGATTCGAGTTTTTGGTAGATGTCGGTCGGCACTGAGGTCGGTGAAAAATTGAAAAATCTTAATCACCCTTTTAAGCCCTCCGTTTTAAAATTAGAAAAATTCAATATGAAAAAATTGTCAACTTTAAAAAATATATTATACATTTTTGGCTTTTAGCCAACTTGTACATTTAAGAGCTGGTCTAGAGCTACTGAAGTGATACTTGGTCTACTGCTGAAAGAAGTTTTCAGTAATAGATTTTTTGTCCGTATTTTGATTTCGTACTAATTTTTGTCCGCCTACTTGCCGGGTGTTTTATTTCGGTTATTTCTTGTCCATTTTTTCGGTCCTGTTTTCATATTTCAGGGGTTAAATTTAATGCAGGTTTCCTTAGTTTTTTTACACTCAAAAACAAGTTGGCTTTTAGCCAACTTATACATTTAAGAGCTGGTCTAGAGCTACTGAAGTGATACTTGGTCTACTGCTGAAAAAAGTTTTCAGTAATAGATTTTTTGGTCGGTTTTTTGATTTCGTACCAATTTTTGTCCGCCTACTTGCCGGGTGTTTTATTTCGGTTATTTCATGTCAATTTTTTTGGTCCTGTTTTCATATTTCAGAGGGTAAATTTAATGCAGGTTTTCTTAGTTTTTTTACATTCAAAAACTTTCTGTTAGAAAAGAAGAAAACTGAAATTAAAATAAATTGCAAAATTTCAGTTTTTTAGATGCTTGGTTTCTGAATTTTTTAATCAAAAAGTGCGTAGAACTAGTTATAATTTTTAACTGTTAAATGTTTTTTTTTAGGATTGAGCTGTTTTATTTGGAAGCGATTCAAGTTGATGGCATAGCGTATTGTTTTAATATATCAAAATTATTTCGAAAAAATCCACAATGCTTTTTTAAAGTAATTTGACATGACTGTTTTGTCTACGAAGATTTGTGGAAAGTTTTGCACGAGATTCAGTAGTATAGTTCTTCCTAGCTGAGAATTCTGAATTCGTTTTTTTTGTATTTTTTACTGTTCTTTATTATTATTAACTTTTTTTATTCCACATTGCGATCCACCAGCTCTCCTAACATTGCGTATCGACTTCATAATCGATAGATAAGTTTGATGCAGTTGGGTATTTTTAAGCCATAAGAGTTTTTCAGGTTTTCTTCAATTGTTTTTGGGGAAATTTTTTGAAAATTATGCTTTGGTTTTTTGTAGTTTTTTTTTCCAATTTTTTGAGATCTTAGTTTAAAGCAAATAACGGATAGGGCCTTTTCGTAAGTTCAATTGTTCCTGTAGGACATGTATGAGAAAGACATGATTGGAGTTTGTGTTGACCGAATCCATCTTATGTTGTAGATAATTATTTAGTCCTTTAAACAATTGCATTTTCCAGGCTTACGATTTAATTAACAGAATTCATCCAAGTTTCTCACTTCGTTTCAGACACATTATCTTTTGATATTTCTCAATTTTTTTGTATCACAAGTGGTGCGAAGCTTAGCTTCGGCTCTGTAATTTTTTAAAAGTCGATTTATTTCAAAAGTTTCGACGTGTGCTATATCGGCTTGGAGCCTCATATTGTGTAACTTATTGGGCAAAAATATGTTCTGATGCTGATAGTGACTTAGAACTGTTCTAATGCTCGATTAAGACCGGCATCTGGCCCTTTTGACATATTTCCTCCTAACTGAATTTCATTCGAGATAAAACGTGATTTGGGATTTTTATAGATGTTTTTTTTGTTCATCATTTTTTTTCAAAAAGTTTTTTTTTTCTTCGGCTCAATTTTTTATTGGCTAGCTCGTCTTGCTATGTGTGTTTAGTTGACGTCTCTAGATAAATTGAATAAAAGTATCCCAATATAAAGATGAATGATTTCCGAACATGAATGATTTAACGTATTCCTATCTATATGCAGATGACCTAGCGAGGGGAATTAAATGAGCGCAACGTAGTAATCATTGCAAATAATTTCTTTAGTTTTTAGAGAGAAAAAAGTACGTGTAAACTGGATAAATGGAAGTGAATGCCTTGAACTTCAACGAAATGCCCCGCTCTATTACTCTCGATGTGAATGGTCCTAAAAAGCATAAATTTTATTGGAATCCGAATACCGAATTATAGACCTAGAATATACCTTGCGAGCTTGTTTTGAGATTACTGAATGTGCGCAAAAACCCTTTCTGGCTACTAGTCTCTCTCCACTCTTTGAGAATGGTCAGAACATTAAAAATGGTTCGTTGCTCGAGTTTTACTTCATTATGTTCCGTCCACATTTAAGTTAGCAAAAAAATTTTGAAAAATGCGATCTATCTATTCATACATTAGTTATTTCTACATTCAATTGACGTTTCGCCTGACACATAGATAATGAGACAATTCGTAACAAGCCACTTCGTAACTTGCGACAATTCGTAACATGATATTTGCAAGCAGAGTAAGCTTGCTTCTCTGTGCTTACGGCCGGCGCGAGAGGAATGTGACGCGTGAATCCGAGTTCTCCGCTTAATCTACTGTTGCGAATTGACACTTGTTACGTATTTTTGCCGGTTGTGAATTGTCGCCTCACGAGACACTTACCCTTTGGAAAAATTAGGAGCCCTGTTGGCACGCAACTGAATATGGGACTCATCATTGGGATCAGCAAAGTTAAGAGATATAGAGAATGTTTTTTTACACATGGAATATTTAAAAGCCTACATATATACTTAATATTTTAGGTATTTTTAGTCAGATGCGGAATCATAAGATGAAAATTAAAGTATGCGAAAGAATAGTGTTGCTTTTTTGGTTTCAATTTCGACAGAATGATTCTTGCTATCTCCAATGCCCAAGTGATAATATGATTTGAAACAATAAAATTTGACGATTACTCGGAAGAGTTTTTGCTCCATTAATTGAAAATGGGAAGGAACTCTGTATTTAAGTTGATTTTAGTGATCGAAAGACGTTAAAAAATTTGAAAACATTTTCTGGTCCGAGAAAAACCAGTTTGAAGTTTTTGATTTTTTGGTCTAATCTCGCAAATAAAGTGAGCTAGCCATAAAGACATAGCTTATTAGAGCTTACTTTGAGCCGTGATAAATTAGTTGTGCTCGATTTAAGTGTGTTTTGGAGCATGTTTGCGCCACTTCGAGAAGCAAGATTTTTCAAATTTTTTTTAAAACCCCAAACAGTTTAACAAATTGGAAAAATTTTGGTTTTGAACAATTTTTTTTTCGTTTGCCTATTTATTTTTTTAACGAAAACAGTTTTACAGTGTGCCCATTTTATCATGAATGTCGAATATGCCTAGAAAAAACTTTTTTGTAATTTTTAAGCCTATGTTCGGAACATTCTGGGCTATTTGCACAGTAACCGGCCATCCGTGTTTAATCTCATTAAAAGTTTTTTGATCAAAAGTACGACTATACTGGTAAGACAAAAAAGTAGGTATCAGTTTATTAGTTCTTTGCTCATTCAAAAATTTTTCACAGGACTCAAAATTGAGCTGCATATTTTGCTCTTGGTGGCTACGTAATCACATACTCAACTTCTATAGAAACGATTCTTACCTTGAATTGAATTAGTCATGACTTTAAAGAAGAATAAATGTGTTATAGAATAGATGGATTGTGCCTACTGTTGACATGTTTGAGATTATTGAAAGTTATGGCAAATGCGCGGATTTTCACATCAGTTTTTCTTTTGACCGAAAACCGGGATACTTTTTCATCGCATGTGGCTGTTGTTATTTATTGTAGGCCGTGCACTGTGCTGACGGGAGGTAGACCCCAATACTCCTAAGGTACTCCACGGCGGCGGTTGTATCTGTCTGTAGGACTTCTAGTTTCGGGGCTTCGCCAAAGGTAGCCTTCCGCTCGCCATATCAGATGGTGCAATGCAGGAGAACTTGTTCTGAGTCCTCTACGTTATTACAGTAGGGGCAGCTTGGGTCATCCATTTGTCCGTGTCTATGTTTCGTTGCTTGTAGGAAGGGAGCTTTATTCAGCCTGAGTTTGTGCAGGGTGACTTCCTCTGCTGTACTTCTGCAATCTCTCGGCATTGGCTCGCCATGGGTTGCTCTGCGGTAGAAGTGATGTACTGGGACTTGATGTAGGTAGTCTTCTAGGCGGTGGTCATCCCTGTCCATGTTTGGGGCCTCTCTCGGGTCTCTGCCTTCTGCGATGGTAGCTAGGCGTCTTCGAGCAATAGATCTTCAGTCCTGGCGATTGTCTTCTCCTCTGACTTGAGTCTCTGGCGTGGTCCTGGCTGTCTCACTGCATGGAGATGGTGGTTTTCGGAGAACTGACTGCATCTGATCAGCAGTTTAGCCGTAGAGTCTTTGATTTCTTGTTTGATCGTCGTGAGCGCTTTTTTGGCCATTTTTGATCGGCTTGCGATTCCTTTGGTGCTCCTGTGATGGAGGGCGCTGCCCTTTAGTTGCAGGTCTCCAGGTGGGGAAACCACCCCACAATTCTGCTGCATACAATCCGCCGGGTCTGACATATGGTTAGCAGAGTCGTTTGAGGTCCGTAGCACTCATCTCCCAGTCTCTGCCTGCCAGCGCCTGGAGCATCTGGTTTCGCTTGCGGAGCTTTTTGCAGGCTTTTTAAGTGTGGTTGCCGAACCTCAGCTGTCATTCGATGTGTACTCCCATCATCATCATTTGTTTCTTGTTCATGTTCCATATCAGCAGAGTTATCGGTGGCTGGGCTTTGCCAGCTGTTTCACGAGGATCGAACGAGACTATTACGGCTTCTGTCTTCTAAACTGAGATCATCACATGGTGTTCTGTTGCGCATTCGGTGATGACGTTCAGTGCTATCTGTAATTCAGCAGACTACTCCAGCAGACTACTCCTTATCTGCCAACTGATAAAGTGCTGCTGAGGGCGTTGCCGCTTTGATCCCTTTCGGGAGATCCGCCATGGATATGCAGTTCAAAAGGGGAGAAAGAGGGATAATATCAACTGAAAGATATCAACTCATTCAAATGCATTGTTGATAACTTATACCTGGCCCAAAAATCAAGCAAAATTCTGAAGGTGTTAATTTTGCAACATTTAGGAAAGGTTTTTTTTTTATAAAGGAGTGTTCGAAAAAGAAGCGTTTTCAGTTCTTTAAAATACGATTGAAAGGTAGAAAGAATTTTTTGGGCTTTGATTGGAATGTAGATCCTAGTATCATAGTTTTTTTTCCAGAATTCTTCTGGACTCATCGGCTAACTTGATTAGCATATCAAGTTCCGATTAAAAAATATTTCCGGCTCGCGAAAAGGTTACGTGTTTGCTTGAGACCACATAAATTAGTGCCTCTGATCGTGTTCTGTCAGCTTAATTACAGCGCGGAGTTTTTCAATGTGTTTACTATTCTAGACTGCAATTTTTCCACCTGTGAGAGCTAGTGAGTGGTAATCGGGAACTAGAATTTTTTTTACAAACTGCTGTTCTTTTTCTTGCTAATTTTCTGTTGCCGCTCAGACATGCTCAATTTCTTGAAAATTCGTTTCATTAGAGTTATTATTGTATTGTGTTAAAACGTTGAATTGAAATATATTTATTGATAAATTGTTGATTTTTTTCGGGCTTTTGGTTTTCGTCCTAATTTCTGTCTGCTCATTTTCCGTTTTTAATGCAATTCTGTTTATATGTTTTCAAGCATTTTTGTCCAAAGCTTAGGTTTCTTATTTGATTCAATCCATTTTTACTATAGTTGAAAATTGTTCTGTTGTTAGTAAATGTACCAACTCTGACTTTGAATAATTTTTTACCCTTGCGATTAGCAAGCGTTATAGTTATTTGTTTCTGTTGAACGAGTTGACTATTGCTGTATTGGTTGAGTCAGCTTATTTTCCATAGTTTAAATGCTTTTTAAATGCTTTTGCCTTGTTTCAGGAGGGATGAGTCGTAAAAATTTTGATTTCACTAATTTTATAGCTTGATTTTTTTACAATTTTGTTTTTGAAGCTTTGCAATGCCTCTCTGTCAAATTTTTTAATAGTGCTATAAGTTCAGTCCCATAATTTTATCAGCACCTCCTTTTCGTTTTGGTATAAATTAAATGTGAGCAATTTTTATAGCATTTTAATTGATTCAGTTTGCACTCAATAATAAAAGTCAACAAGGGTGATCGATTACTGTGCAAGTAGCACAGAATGTTCCGACCATAGTCTTAAAAAATACGATTTTTTTCTTCAAATTAGTGTTTTTTTTGCGTGATGTGATAAAATGGTCTGAACGAAAAACTAGAACGTAGGCATTTTCTACAGTCATAGTAAAACAGCTTTTGTAGAAATGTTACTAGAAAAACGGAAAAAAATATCTTAAAAATAATGTGAAAAGTTTTCATCACAAAGGAATTATTTTGGAAAGTTTCGAAAGTCGTTCGAATCACGACTTAGAGGGCTTTAAAATGATATATCAGTCGACCCAGTCCGATGATTATATGTGGCACCTGATTTTGCGTGGAAAAGAAAAAATTGAAAAAAAACCTAATACAAAGTTCCTCCCCATTTTCAATGGTCGGAACAATAAATGCATAATTTTTTTTCACTGTTGACATCTTTGAGTAGCCAAGTTTGTCAAATGAGCTTTTTCGAGCTTGAAATGTATCGGTTACTCAACTTTTATTTGGAAAATGTTCTATATCTGACAGGTTTTTATATTTATTTATTAGGAATCAATGACCGTACTAAGACTCTTATATGCATCTTGATGATTGAATTGTTTTTTTTTCACGGAAAGTCTTAAAATTTGTTGCCTCTCAACTTTGATAATTCGTGATTTGACCTCTGATTTCTTTTTCAGTTCATTTCCTTTGTTAAAAGGAAGGCAAACTTCACTATCATACAACAAAACAGTACAAAAGGTCATGAAAAACGTGATTTGCCTTCTGACGTCTTTTTCAGTTCATTTACTTTGTTAAAAGGAAGGCAAACTCCACTAATGAACAACAAAACGGTAAAGGTCACGAAAAACGTGATCGACAATTTGCTTAAAAAAGGTGATTTTTTCCTCATTAGTCCGGGTGCTGAAATAAACGGGTGCTCTTCAGATATAAGTTTCTCCAGTTTTCTGTTTGCTCGATGCGGGTTTGCACGATTGAAGAGAACTCGTTTTATTAGTTAAGTGCATTTTTTCCTAATTAGCTTTATATCAGCCCCATCTCTTTTTTTGCAATTCATCAATTTGAAAAATTTCCGACAAGTGTTTTTAAAAAGGAGACATATATTTCAGATTATCATTTCGTCACACTAAGATAAAACATGGAAACCGCGGACGAGTTTTGGAGAATGTACGAGCAACTATCTCTTCGTCTGAAAAAGTAAGTAATCTTTTTCCAGTTTTTATTTCTTCAATTATAAATAGAAGCTGTATCTTTGGAGATAATTTAGAATCCTGCATGCTTCTAAGGCACTCAAACCAAAGCTTTGTAGTTTCGTTTAAGTAAAAAATAAGATTTTTTTAATTGACTGAATTATTACGGTTGAGCTCATAAGGGAATTGAATTATAATTGAGCGAACTTAGCTTCGCGCCTTCTCTTTAATAATATTATTAAGAAGAGTCTCGTTTCAGGAAGTATCTGAAGAAAACACACTTCTCTGATTCCCTCGATCATTTCACAAAACTAGCCAAGCATTTGGACGAGGAGAGGTGCCCACAGTATGCTGCCTTTTGCTCATTGGCCGTCGCGAAGTAACTATATTTTCTATATTAAATAAAACTAGCAAGCAGGTCTTCATTGATCAATCGGCTCGCAGAAGGCCTTGAATCTTTGAACTAATTCAAATGTATTTTAGTTTGAACTGGGGTACAGGTATGATAGTTTGGTCCTAGAAGCAAGATTGAAAGATGGCTCACGCAAATTTTAGAAAATTTAAAAACAAGTAAACAAATGCGGACCATGTTTGCGAAGAATTTAAGGCGTAATAATGGTTCTTACGCGAACCATTTAAACTTAAGGGGCCCAACTATCACGTGTAGCTAAACTGGTTAGCAAAATTTGCAAAGCAAGCTATTGAAGCGATGAAACATAAAAAAAATTAAATCTATTGCATACCGTGAATCGGTTCGAAAGTTTCTCTCAGTCATTCAAACTATGGCTGTTTTTTGTTTTGTTTTCTAAATGGATTGGCAAAAATTCAGTTTATCTAATCGGGTCATTCAAGCGATGATTTGAAAAACGTAACATTCTTTATGATGAATCGATGCGAGAATTTTCATAAATCAATTTCCGTTGCGCTTAAAAAAAGACCGTTAAAGCACCCTGTTAACAGCACACCGCTTTAGGGTTGGGAGTTTCAAACTCTGTGCATTTTTATAAAACGTGAGATCTGGGAAGTTTAAAGGTTTTGATCAGCCATATTTGGAGGCAAGACTTGCAACCACTGAGAGTACCCTGACAGCATCCAACTCTAGATTTGAGAATTTCAGTTTTTGACGCTAGTCATTCAAGTCTTGTAATTGAAGGCGTTTCTCAAAACTTCAAGACAATCTGTCTAGACATTTAGCATTGACCTAAAGAAAGGCCCTAATTTGATACTCATCCAGATTTTGCATTAAAAAAACTTCTAGAACATTCACGATTTTCGCTTAAATGTTGTCCCCAACGCCTTATGTTGACCCTTGTTTCCTGTAAAAATCGTTTAACCATGGAGTCCATAGAATTTTGGTGTTGCTTTTAAATAACAGATTCAAAATGCGCTATGTACGCAGTGTTTATATGAACGCAAGGTGTTTATCTAAAGTCTGAAATATTCTAGAAACAATTTTTGAACAATTAACTGTTTAGACAAGATAATCTCAATTGAATTTCAAGGCCAGAGAACATCTGTCAACTTATCAACTTTTTGATCGAAGCTTTGACCACATTTTCTGAAACGACCAAACCTGTCATAACAACTTCTTTGTTCTACGACATTCAAAACTGATTTTTGAGAACCGACAAAATATTTCACTTAAATAGCTTATTTAATCATTCGTAAGCATGCTATTGAAGCAAGGAAGCTTCGAAAAAGTTTCTTTACAACCCATAAATGTTTGCGAGCCGAGCCCTTAGAGCCGATTGGTTCTATGAAAGAATTATTTTTCCTTGAACACCTTTCTCAGAAAAAGTAATTTTTGCGAACCGGATCGTTCTTGGAAATTCATTACGAGGCCAAACTGTGCATTTTGTGCATTGTAAGCGGATTCCGCAACATGGACGCTCCCTTTGTTCTTCTTTTGTTATTTACTTCTCTTTGATCGTTCCGACAAAATTTAAACATGTTTAAAGGGTGTTCAGACAATTCGGTCACAGACAATTCAGCCAATTTCAAATTCAGACAAGTCAGTCAAAATGAGTGAGACAATTCGGCCAAAGACAATTCAGACAGTTTTAAAGTTTTAAAACGTGCGCGCAAAAACTTTTCACATGCGGCAAAACATCAAAGCTTTCATTAGACGACTTATAATTAATTCCTTTCAAATGCACATAAAACAAATATAATTAACAGAAACAAAAGTACCTAGACATAATAAAACTTTATGCAATTCATTATGTTTCCAATTTTAGAATAGTACCTAAGCAAAAATCGAACTCAACAAAAAACTGCACAATACTTAAAAGTTAACCAATTTACGCGAAAGTGGAACCGAGATTGGGAGTTTTACAGGCGGTCAAAAAGGATATCAGTTAAAGTGTTGACCACCCCTACCACGTACTGGCCACACAGTTACGCTGATATTCTGATCATGCCTTAGGCGGGGGAGGGTGCAACCGCCTATTAGGTAATTTGGGTAGTTGGTAGAAACTAATTAGAAACTTAAACTTCTTTAAAAGATAAACTAATTGCGATTAAAATATTGTCCAACCAGAAACCAGTACCGCGCCTACAATACCGAGTTACTCAACATCTCTTCGGAGTATACACCGAATCAGGCAGCAAGCCTTAGAAACAATGCCAAAACCAAAAAACCTTGAGCGTCGACGAAATTCCTGAACCTCTCAAACTCACACACAGCGGTGATAAGTTCCTGTATTTTAATTCTGGTAAGTCGGACAGTCGAGTTTTATTTTTTGCAACATTACCAGCGCTTGATTTGTTTTCTCAGTCGGAAATGCGATGGAACGTTTTCAGTGGCACCAGATGTCTTTTACCAAGTTTATATTATTCATGGTGTAATCGAAAACGCAGTTATACCCTTGGTGTATGCTCTGCTACCCAACAAGAGTCAAGACACTTATGAAAAACTTTTTGGCTGCTTAGAGCAATTTGGAAAAAAGTAGTCATTGATTTTGAAGCCGCTGTCAACGCCATAAGGGAAATGCAGCCTGATACAGAAATTCAATTCTGTTTCTTCCATCTATGCCAGGCAGTATGGCACAATGTACAGAAGCTGGTATTTACGCGCAAGTACATGGACGATGATGAGTTTCGGTTGAATGTCAAAAAAATGATTTGCTTGGCATTCGTTCCCGTTGACGACGCTATTTTCGCTTTTGAAGCTCTCCGAAAAGAGTATCCCTCAGAGGAGTTTCAGCGTCTATCGGGTTATTTTGAAGACACCTATATTGGTGCCTGTCGAAAGAACAGACGCGTCAAACCAAAATTTGACATTGCCGATTGGAACGTTTTCAATCGGGTGCTCAGCGGTGAACCTCGTACGAACAATGCATTGGAGGCATGGAATGGCAGCTTCAATAAATTCGTGTCGACAAAGCACCCCGCCCTCCCCAAGCTGATCACACCTTTCAAAGATGAGCAAAAAAATGCCGAAATAAATGTAGAGAGACTGATGTCCTGTGATGTTATTAGAAAACCGAGGCCCAAGTATTCACTCGCCAATGAGAAACTCGTTCAAAACGCAAAAAACTACAATCGAGACCATATAGAGAAGTTTTTAAAACTTTGTACCTTCAATGTACATATATCTCAAAACTTTATGAATAGCAAGTTTGTTTTGATCTTTGAAATTTGTTATTTTATATTTCACATTTCTTTGTTAAAGTGTTGAAAGCCTTCGGACTCTAATCAAATTAGAAAAGTTTTAAATTTTCCTTTTATCTCGTCTCTTTAATCTAAATAGGCCAAATTGTCTTTGGCTGAATTGTCTGAATTTTTTTGGCTGAATTGTCTGTAATTTAAATTGGCTGAATTGTCTGTGGCTGAATTGTCTGTGGCTGAATTGTCTCTGCGCCGTTTAAAGACTTGTCTCCGGAATCCAGGAGCATACAGACACAAAATTGTGCTCCTATCCAGTGCATAGTTTGGCCTCATAATGTTTTTTTGAAGTTTCATCGCTGAAATAGATTGCTTGACTGACTGAAATTTGTTTTCGAATTTCAAAAGTGAATTTTATTTCCCGTTTTCCCAGCGGAAAAAAATTTACCTGGGATTTTTTGTCTCAAATTGAGTTTTTTTAATCAAAAATTGTACTTGAAATTCAAAGAGCTTCAAGTCCAAGGTTTTTACTTGAAATTCTAAATGTACAGGTTTTTTAAAAAAAAAAACATAGTTTCCTTACGTTCAGGGGCGGATGTAGGATTTTCTTGAGGGGGGGGGGTCGGATTGAGAAAAGTTTGACGAAAACAATGATTTTTTTGCAATATGAAAATGAACAAAATTAAACAAAATTGAGTCTTCGATTTTTTGCGGCATATCTGTCGATGACCTCTTCATCATTGATTTCTACATCTTTGTGGATGTAAATTAGCGCCAAGTTTGAGAGTCGGTCCTCCATTTTGGAGCGGAGGTAACTTTTTAGTAGTTTCATGCTCGAAAAAGAGCGCTCAGCAGTGCATACCGTCACTGGGAGGGTAGCACCAATCTGGAGCAAAGTAAAAATTACTGGCATTGTGACTTTGTGACACACTCTGAGTGCAGCTGTGAAGGTTTCTGGGGTATCGGTGTACAGGGGTAAGCGCCACATGTTTTTCCAAACTTCGAACTCGCTGGAGAAGTAACCATCTGGAATTACTCCTTCGTATAATTGGACCAGATCATCAAAATCTTCCTCCTTTGCATCCTTCTCACTTATCCAACGGGGTAGCAGCTTGCACACTTAGACACAAGAAGAAGCTGCTCCAACGAAGCGTTCCTTGAGATCCATCAAGACAAAGTCAAGAAAGGGCAATTAAACGGTCTGTCTGAAGTGATCATAAGCCGATGATGCTACAGGAGGTCTGCCTCTTCTACCCTCTATTTAAATATCGCCCAGCTTTGCGGCGTCAGAGTGGACTTTTTCGTAGCGGCCATTACCTTCACCATCGCGCCATTGTTGAAAGAGGTGACGCAAGTTCCGGATGTGATCCATTGACTGAGGCAATTCTAGCGAAGGTACCTGAAGAGCAATGCTGGTAGCTTTAGTCGCCCCCAGCAGGTGCTTCATAGACATCAGGGCAATCAGGAACTCTGACCGCATCATGCTAGCCAGATAAGCACAGCAGTCAGAAGCACAGCTTTCCCCAGGCCAATTGCTGATGTCTTCTAGTGTAGCTTCAATGGAAGGCTTCAGCTGGATAAAAGTCAGAACAGCATCGTGTCGTTCAACCCATCGAGTGTCAGACATCTTTGGGATTGCAGTTTTGCTAGCTTCGGGCTGCAATTTCCGTATATTCTCACAGAAAGCATCAGAACGCTTTGCAGAACCGCGAAGTAAGATGATGATTCGAGAAATTAGGGCAAAAGCACGGCCTATCGGAAGAACTTTCGATGAGTTGACCAGAGTCAGTTCTCGGTGGCCACAGAAAGGCAATCCCAGGCGGGCAGTGAAAACGATTGTGCTGACTATTGGAGCCAAAAACTTCCTGTTTTTCTCCATTTCTTTTGCAACTGCGCGATCCAGTTTCACTTCGATGTTCCTGATTGGGTTTTTGACAGAATCAAGAAAGTCCTGCGCTTTCTCCAGTGATTTCTTGTGATAGGCTGTTTTCTGATGTGGATCCAAGTAGTTTGAGAGGCGTGCAAACTTCTTGAACGGCTTGTTGACCAGCTGAATCTCTTCTGAGCGTCCCGCTTTCTTTATCTCTTCCAGGTCGGCAAAGCAGAAGCAGAAGCGACAGTAGAGTCCCTCTTGGATCATGGAGTAGGTCAGGAACTGGTATCTTTCCAGGTGCTGTGGGCCAAGAGTTCGCTTTTCTTGTTCTCCTTGTTTCGTCACAAGCTCGTATGGCCAGACTTGCAGTGGGGGTTTGTTGGGGTTGTCCAGCAGTGCAAACTTGATGTCCCTGTCCATGTCCAGTGAGCTGAAGTTGTAGATGCCGAGGTCAATATAGGATGGAGAGTGTAGAGCTTGCTCAGAGAGCGGAGATATAGAACTAATTGATGAAAGATCATCATCTTTAATGGTGGCTAAAGGAGCCAATGGCTCTAGGGCCTTGAAGGTCCAGGTATGGGCGTCTCAGGAGTGGAAGATCCAGGGTTGTCAGGCTCAGGAGTGGTTGCAGTGGATGAAGGTGGTGACTTCTTGGGTCCACTGGTGAAGAAAGCCTTGAGCGTCTTGAAGCCAGAAGCCTTAGAGTCCTTGGGAGCAGTCCGCTTTGACATCTGGAAGGTTGAAGTCCAGGGTCCAGTCCAGAGTGCAGTGTGAAGTCCAGCGAAGAAGATTTTAGAATGAGCTAGGTAGTTTTGAACGGGGTATATATACTGCGAATGAGGCAGGTTGCCTCGAGTTGAAAAAATGAGTCCAATTTGAGGCCTCAAAAAAGACGCATTTTCACACCTCAAAATTTTCTTTGATATAAAGGCCGAAGGCGCCTTTTGAAAAAAAATTAAGTAAATTGTTCAAAGGGGGAACCCTTTGGTGTTTGTTAGGTTACCCGCCCCCCTCCCCCTAAATCCGCCCCTGCTTACGTTTATTGACTCTTTTCCACCTGTCTGTTGGCTATGTTTTTGAAGTTTCATTTTTTGAAAAGCTTGCCTTCGAAAAATTTTTCACGACTCGTTTTCATTGTTGTTTTCGAAAAACTCCATTTCGTAAACCGATTCTTTCTTTGGAATAACTTGGCATATGCATGCTCCAGTGCTTTCAATACTCTGCTAAAAAAACGTTTAAATTTTGGCTAACCGATTTTTTCTGTGGAATAATTTGAATTATTTCAAAGCTTAGTCGCTTATGCTTTTTAATCGCTTATGCTTTTTCAAATATTTTTAAGGGATGAAATCACATGAAAATTGTACATTAATTTTTTATTGTTTATATGGCTTGCTTAGAACAACTGGTTTTTTTGCGAGCTGATTTACGGTATGAAATAATTTGACAAATTTCCTTGTTTGAATGACATGCTTTCATTGTTTGAATGACATGCTTTCATTATTTGAATGACATGCATATGCAGTTTCATTGTTTGAATGGCGTTCTTGGACAAACATAGGCTATTGCCAATCGATTCACGGTATGGAAGAAGAACTTAAAAAAGTGTCCAAGTTGTTTTCGCTTTAATCGCCTGCTGAGAAAAAAAACGGTTCAAGCGAAGTCAATTAGAAAAATTTCAAACATACTTTGCTTATTGGACAAAAATGAAGATGAAGAGACCACAAATGCAAATGCCAAATTCAAAGCTTTTTGAAATACTGAACTAGGGATGTTTAACGGTTCTCGAATGCAATTATAGTTAATGCAAACTTGTTAGCAATAATCTTAAGGTCAGCGAATCTGAACCAAGTTAATCAATTTGAAACTGCTCATTTGGGCATCTGAAACCATATGCAATTCATTTGAGCACGTAAAGATCTGTTTCGAAAAACTAATTAGCTTAAATGAACCGCTTTTGACCGTTTTAGTTGCTGAAGGTGATCGATGTTGCCAACAATTTGGCATTAACTATAGATGTGGCTTGAACTGGTTTTATATATCCGAGTTGCCATCTGAATCAAGCAAATGAGCATATATATTCACTGAAAGTTAGGCCAGTCGTTCAGTTTCAAAAGAGCAGCTGCGAATTTTTTGATAGTTTTTTGGCAGCTTTTCTTTCAGTAGGGACGGGATTCAATTATTTAAATACAGCATGTCTATATTTCAAATCAATTAAATCAATGATATTTTTTTGACCTCATGAACAATTTTCTGTTGGCTGTTTTTGAGCCAATGTGGTTCAATAAATTTTAAGGCATCCGAGAAGTGAAAGTAGTGTTAGAAGTGTTGAAAGGTTTTCCGGGCAATATTTTGTTTCCTGTTTTTATTTATGCACCGGTGTATTGTTTATTTTCTACTGCATCATGATTATTTTATTTGATAATAACATGGGGTTTTCCTGTGTTACCCCCGGACATGGTTTGTTGTTACTGACGATTCAAACAAGTGTTGTTTGAGGTTGCTGCTTCAATTAAACGAGCAAACTCTCGTATTTAGTTGAGGGCTACATCTAGCCTATGAACATCTGGATATTTTTATGTGTAAAATCAGATGCGGGGCTAGACCTAAAAGTATCGTAACATGCATGTGTAAGCGAGCAATTATGCAGTAATAATGAGCGAAATGGATGAGTTTTCCTCTTCAATCACGTTCCTTTGTGTTTCAATGTATTTTGGTTTTCTTTCCCAATATTTGTTTTTCATTTTTTTTCAGGAAAGAGTAATAAAGTTTGTCCACGTCTTACCAATCATCTAAGTATCGGTTTCGGGTATTCACTGGTGGCAGGTTCATTTGTTGGTCTTTTCAGTTCTGTTCTCGAATAAGGTTATCTTAAATCGTATCCTCGTTTGAAGAGATATAGCACAGAAGCCTTCTGTACTATTCAATTGCACAAATCCAAGGCCTGATGGATGATAAGTTTTTATCTCTCCTGCTAAAAGTTCGAATGCAGCGAATGACTTTGGCTCAAGCGAATATCGCGAAATTGATCTTATCAGATCCCCGCTTTCGAAAACAACCCATACATTTTCTGAATGCTTTTTCAGTGTAGATTTCGAATCTGATTTTAAAATGGTGAAAACTAACAAAAAAAATATATTTATTTTTACATTATTTTCGAGCTGAGCAAATTTTAAGAACGCTTCTCTATACTGTACAGTCCGTTTCGCTCACGTCACAAACAAGACCATGTAGCAAGACTATGAGGTTGTTTTTGACGTTGGAACAGTACTGACGTCATGGAGTTTTTCAAAATCTGTTCGATAAATTAAATCATTGTTAATTTATAATTAACCAAAGAAGTAATTAAAACAAATACACGATAGCGTACATATTTGATTGCATAAACGCGTGCCCGTCAATGTGTAGGCGTGCGTTGGCTTCTGCATGGAACTCAAGCTCGCATTTATAGAGAAGTTTTGGACTTAAATCTATTTTAATAATTAAATCATAGGTAATTCAAACTTGGACTTTTAAAAATTTGCTCGATAAATTAAATCCTTCCTAATTTATAGTTAACCAAATCAGTAATTAAAACAAATTCACAAACGCGTAACTACATAAACGCACGCACGTCCATGCGCGCACCAGTGTTGGCTTTTGTCTGCAATCCGTTTGCGAGCGGAACCCGTTCAAGGCAGAAGTCAACGCGCATAGACGTGCGTGCGTCATGTAGTTACACGTTTGTGAATCTATCTATTATATATTTATATGCGGGCTTTACTATCTAGCCATGTTTAAGCTTTTTCGACCTATTATTTTTGCATGTTTAAGCTATATCGAATATTGCAATGGTTAAAGTTTTTTCGACTTTCCAGTTTAAATTCAGTGTTTATTTCATCAAGTTTGAAATTAGCAACCCAATAGTAGGATATTGTCAGAGATTTCCCAGGTTTTGCGATTCTGGCCTCTATATAGGAATAACCAAATTCTTTTAGTTTACGAGATAGGCAATTTTCGAGATTTTTCAAAAAAAAGAAAATTTAATTTAAAAAAATGTTTCTAATATTTTGAAATTCTCACCCTGTAGTTGGGTGCTGTCAGGGTGCTCTCAGTGGTTGCAAATCTTGCCTTCAACTCTCACTTCTCAAATCCTTATAGTTTTCGCGATATGAGGTTTTTTATGATTTTTGCAAAATTTTTTTCAAAAACTTGATTTGCAAAAAATTCCAAAACGTTGAAGATCTCAATCCTGTTGTTGGATATTGTGAGGGTACTCTCAGGGGGTTGCGAATCTTGCCTTTGATTATGGCTGGTTAAATCCTTGTAGTTTTCAAGATGTGACCTTTTTCGGATTTTTTTTCAAAATTTTTCAGAAAACTTAGATGCAAAAAATTTCACAAAAGTTGAAATTATCATCTCTGTAGTGAGGCTCTGTCAGGTTACTCTCAGGAGTTGCGAATTTTGCCGTCAAATATGACTGCTCAAATCCTTGTAGTTTTCGAGATATGACGTTTTTTTATGATTCTCTCCGAAATTTTCAAAAAAGCTTATATGTTGAAAAGTTCCAAAACTTTGGAGATCTCAATCCTGTTATTGGAGTCTGTGAGGGTAATCTCAGGCGGTTGCAAATCTTCCCTCTGAATATGGCTGCTCAAATTTTTCTAGTTTTCGAGATACGACGTTTTTTTAGGATTTTTTCAAAGTTTTTCAGAAAACTTAAGAATGAAAAATTTCGCTGAACTTGAAATTATCATATCTGTAGTTCGGCTCTGTCAGGGTACTCTCTGGAGTTGCGAATTTTGCCTCCCAATATGATTGCTCAAATCCTTGTAATTTTTAGAGATTTGACGTTTTTTATGATTTTCTCCGAAATTTTCAAAAAAAAAAATTTAGATAATAAAAAGTTCGAAAACTTTTTTTAGATATCAATCCTGTTATTGGAATCTTTGAGGTTACTCTCAGGGGCTGCGAATCGTGCCTCTGAGTATGGCTGCTCAAATTCTTGTAGTTTTCGAGACATGAGTTTTTTGGTATTTTTTTCAAAATTTTTCAGAAAACTTAGGTGAAAAAAGTTTCACAAAACTTGAAATTATCTCTGTCGTGAGGCTCTGTCAGGGTACTCTCAGGAGTTGCGAATTTTGCCTCCAAATAGGACTGCGATTTTCGCCTCCAAATAAGACTTCTCAAAATCTTGCAGTTTTCCAGATATGACGTTTTGTGATTTTTTCAAAAAAAAATTCATGAAAAATAAATTTATTTATTTTTTTCAAAATTTGAAATTCCCAATCTGTATTTAGGGGACTGTCAGAGTAATCTCAGGGGTTGCAAATTCGGACTCCAATTAAGAATGCCCAAATCATTTTTGTTTGAGAGATACGACTACTTTTGTATTTTTTTTTGGAAATTTTCAGAAAACTCAAATTACAAAAGAATTCGTTAAAGTGAAATTCCCAAACCTGTAGTTGTGTACTTTCAAAGATTGCCAATATTGCCATCAAAAAAAACTGCTCGAATTTTGTTAGTTTTCGAGATATGAAGTTTTTCTGGTTTTCAAAAAAATATCTCTTTTAGAAAACTTAAGGTGTAGCTTCTCAAAGTTTGAATTTTTCAACGTTGTAGTTGGGTACTGTAAGAGTACTCTGAGGAGTTGCCAATTTTGCGTCCAAATGCGACTGCTCAATTGCTTTCAGCTTCTCAGATGTGACGTTTCTTAATTCATTATAAACTTAGATAAAAAAAATTCACAAAATTTTATGGTTTTTCGAAATTGAATTAAAAATTCGAATGAAAAATTTTACAAAATTTTTATTTACTCTCAGGAGTTGCAAATCTTGCTTCTAAATGCGACTGCTATTTTGATTTCAGTTTCCCAGATGTGACGTTTCTTAGTTCATTTTAATTTTTTTGAAGAACTTTAATAAAACTTCACAAAATTTTATTGTTCTTCAAAATTTGTAGAAAAAACTTGAATAAAAACTTTGTAAAATTTTTAATTACGAATCCTTTAATTGGGTGCTATCAGAGTACACTTAAAAAATAGTTTTTTGAATTGTTGAAAATTCGAAGCACCGGAGGTCAGGTTCGAGTTAGCAATGATTTAATAAACAGAACAGATCAAAAAGGCTCTGCCTCTGCAATTTTACATTGATCACGTGCCACAGGTTTATGGTTTATTTCATTCACGTTTCAAGTAATCTACTTTTTTGCAAATGAAAATTGTTACATTTATAGAGCGTTAAAATTTAAAACAACGTTCTTTTGGGTCCATTGCAAACTCAGTTTTTAGTTTTCATCAAATAATTGTACAGATTGAAACTCAGGTAGCTTTGGGAAGTCTTCTGATATTCAAAAAACCCTTTAAAATGATTTTCGCCGAATATAGAAGATAAGTTTCTGAAGATTTCGTAGCAAATTGCAAAAAGTTACCATATTTCGATCCAGTTTTTTCAAATGAGGCTGGTTTTATCAAATGAAGCATCACTTGTTCAATAAAATTTGAGATTAAAAAGCTTTAAGGTGATGCAATTCGTGGGAGCAAGTGTCTTTTTATCGGAAACTTCACTTCTTTTCCTGTAAAGATTTTTGTTGTTATTAGCCTGGGGTAGGGTTTGGATTGTCCGTCTTCAGGTCTATAAACTTGCGGCATCTACCGGCCGAAGCCACGGGTCTGCAGGGGTAAATAGGAGGGGCTATGGGGACAGTTGAATAGGTGGCTAGTAGTGTAGGGTACAAGGGAATAGATTCGTCTTAGAGGTGGGAAGGGAGCTGTATGGTCGGGAAATGTAAGTGTTTAAAAGCCGACTTGGGAGAGCCTACAGTGGATTGATCTGGAGAGATTTTGATCTGAGGGGTCGACAAGAGTGATTTGAATAATCTAAAAACCAGGAGTTTTAGGAAGGAATTTGCTTGCTTGCTTTGTGTGCTGAAGTTTTTAAATAGTTTCAAAGTTTTTAATATGTAGGAGACTTCGTCTCGGTTTTTAAAATCAACAAGATTCAGAATAGAATGACGTTGTTAACGAGGGAAAGATGTGAAGGTGGATGAAACTGCTCGACTGATTGGAACGGCAGGTGGAGATGAAAATTTGAGAAGTTTGCTGTTTTTGACAATAATTCTCTCACTTTCACTGTGCATGAAATTGAAATAGTAATAACTTGGAGTTCTTGATTTCGGTAGCCCGGAGGTGATTTGTTTGTTATTACTGGCATCGTGGGACTCTGCAGGGAATGCGTAATTTAGTATACTTCTTTTTGGTTTGAACCTGCTAAGGCTTTCACGACTCCTATCCTGTGCCTGGCCTTGTCACCATATTATTTGCAGTAAGGGGCAAACTGAAGGTCGTCTCAAAAGTAACAACTAAAATTTGGGATTTTGACTTAGTGGCAGAGGCTCGTTTTTATAAGATTTTACTTGCTGTTTTTTTTAAACTCTTTGTTGTACGGCGAAAACAAGTTTAGTGATTCTTTAGTGGACGCGAAATTTTTTTCCTCGTAGTTAAAAAAAAGTACAGATGTTTCAGGTAGCCGCTTGAGAAGTTCGATGATCTCTCGATATCAGAGATCTTGGAGGTGAGGTCAGGTGAGACGTCATAGGCGTAAAATGAAAAAACAATTGGGTAACAGTACCGAACCAGGGGAACTCTGCGGGAGGATAAATTTTCAAAGCATAAACTTTGCAGTAACAGTGCGTAATGGGTATTCTGGTTGAAACTTTCTGTGACGTATAATTCAACGGTTAACAGGGCAGTGTTTATAAAGTGAAATGAGCGGATATCAAGTGGATGCTTGGCATTTGGAAGATGATTAGTAAAATTTGGATGGGTGAGCCTCTCTAAAATTTCAATCGCTGGGCAAAGATTTGATATAGGTCTGTATGATGTTGATAGCCATAAGCCTTTATCTGGTTTGGGCAAAGGTGTGAATTTTGAGTTTTCACATTTCAAAGATAATGTTCTCAGACAGCGAGTAATTTAAAAAAGTTAAGTAGCACAAGGTTAGATGACCGGAAGGTTTATCTGGATATTGCATAGCGCATCAGGATCAGGTGCTTGTGAAGGTTGACACTCCGACGTGGCTTGTTTTGTCTGTCGTGGGGGAAAGTAGGGCCACCTGAGGGAGAGAGTTTGGCAATTTTGCGTCTCGTTGTATGAATTAGATTGTCCGAAGTGTGGGTGCTTGCGTTGGTAAAATTTTTGTTAAAATTTTGGCTCTAGTTACCGGAGAGCTGATTTTCTTTAGTGCTTACCAGTCCTGGAACCGTTGAAGGAGCACATCACTTGAGGGAGCTCATCACTTGGCGCCATTTCTACTCAGAAGGATTGCTTGGTCGCGGTCTAAGGGCTGGCTAAATTGACGGCTAGAATGACTTTCTGACGCAAGGCTGAAAGGTTCTTCACAAAGAAGAAATTGTGTGGATGAAACGGCCAGCGGGTATAAGGCGGCGTGCTGACCTGAGGACTAGGTCCCGGAGAATTTTCTGGCCTGCGGCGATTGTTAAAGGTGGTGCTTCGTCTTAGAGGCCCGAGTCAATATCAGTGAAGCCTTTCAAGCAGGCTCGAAGAAATGAATGTCAAATTTGCCTGTTTATTCAGTGGACGTTCAATAAGTGTGGAAATTGTCAGATTCTAGTGATTTATTAGGGTACCATGATGCGGAGAGTAAACGCCAGTAAAATATTGCGAGAGGTTGGTTAATTTTCAGCGTGAAAAGGTTTTTTAGTTTGGTTTTCATCTTTTAGGGGCGCAAAAGTGGACGCGGTAATGTCGTCAGAGAAAAACCTGACCGCGCTGATTTACTTCATCATAGGAGTTTCATAGGTTTGAGCGTGTGTTAGCATCCACTAGTATAAGAGCGTCCCCATGTTCTAGCTGATCAGCAATTGATGCGGAGTGATTGGGGACACCTGGGTCTGGGAATGTAAAATGACAAATATGTAGTTTAGACGCACTGGCTACCACTGAGATACACAAAGCCTCCTTTGTTCCCTTACAAGTAATATTCAACTCATCGTAATATAGTAATTTATTAATTGCAATTAGTAAACCATCATATTACTTAACTCTGTATTTGCGGATAATAGAACAAATGGGTCCAAGAGAAGGATTCCGACTTTGTTTTCTAAGTAATTTTTCTAAGATCGCGTAGACTGAAAAGGTATTGATGTGGAGGTTGAATATTGGAAATTTTTCTGGAAGTTGTTGGAATGTCTACCGGAGTTATAAAATAATAAAAGGATAAGCAGACAGAGTAGACTGACCGGCTTCAAACGCTCCGTAACCAAAAATTCGGAGATTTCTGAGCTTTTTATCGGTCCATAGGAGGATTATGTTGACGCCATTCTCATCCTGGCAAGCCAGCAGTCGGATCTCCAACATCAGGGTGGCGTTTTTGGATCCTTTGTAAACTAAACAACTTTCTTACAAATCTGTTAGAAACGTGCTGTTTCCAAATCGATTAAGTGCCGATATAAAAAGGTCATATAACTGCAATATTATGGCAAATTTTTTCATATGACTTTTTAAAAAAATTTTTGATTGAAAACCAATTGAGAAAAATTGCAGTTTGTTTTCGTATTTATGGGCTTGTTCTGATTTTTTCTCGGTTCAATTTCGTTTAGTTTGATCATTTTAATCTGTAAAAAAGGGATGTTGATTTTTTATAGAAACTTCTTCGCAGGCTCCTTCGCTTTTAGTCTAGAGGTGGCACGGTTGCCTTTGCACCCGAAGTACTGATGCTCTATTCAAGGACATTCATTTTTTCAGGATGCGCGAAGGTGATTTTTGTTCGGGAAAACTTGAATTGTGGGACTTTCTTTTTCTTGCTTTTTTGTAGGCCTGATTTTTAAATTTAAAGTGTTTTTTCTGAGTTAAACTATTCTCACTTATATTGACAGTCTTCCTACTATTTCGTCAATTTACCAAATATGGTTCTGAATATTTTTTTATATAATTGGTTTCGGCTCATGTTTTATCGGCTTATTAAATTTAGTTTATGTCATTTCAAAGGAAATTTTTAATTTGTGTTCTAAAAAAATTTTCGTGGCGGTTGTGGTGTACAAATTTTAACTTTTAAAGCTCTACGATTTATGGATTTTTTTTCATTTGTTTTCGGCACATTTTTGTTTTTTCTTATGTTTTCGTCTTTCCAAGAATTGTCGGTTTCGCGACTGCTCGCTAAATGATAGTAACTTATTAAATGTTTTCTTGATTATTTAATGCTGGTAGTTGTGTTTCTCGGCTGTTTTCCTGGAATTGATTTTTTCGTTTTGTCATAATAACTTCTTTTTTTATCGAATATTTTTTCGATTTAATGATTTTTATCTGAATTTCTATTAGCTGTCTTGCAGTGCTACGCTTGCGTTGTATCGCAAGTCGTTCGAAGCTCCGCTTCGCCTTTGTTTAATTTGTTCATAGAACTCAAAAAAGGTAGAATTTTTCTTTTAAAATCCGTTTTCAAACATTTGTTTGGAAAAACTGTCTGTGAAAGTGAAGCAGAGATGAAAAGTTGTCAATAATTTTCCAACCAAGGTGTGAGCAGTCGATGGGCAATGGACTTCAGGAGGCCAAGGCATACACAGATGCGGCAGAGTACTTCATGCGGGCCCATCTTGACAGCGGGGAGCTGAACTACGAGGAACATCTATCAGCTGCACTCCAGGCATACTCGGCTGCTGTCAAGGTAGTAAAATGAACAATAGATTATACCAGTGGATAGTTTTTTATGAGACGATGAGCGTAATTCAGACTCTTATATGGGTCGTGATGATTTTTTTTCAGTCTTTAAATTTGTTCAGGATCAAATTTATTTTTTTTTTTATAGTTTGACTTAATTTTTTTTTCAATTCAGTTCATTTCCTTTGTTAATTGGAAGAAAAAATATGCCATCGAACATCAAAAATGTCGTCGATCACGTTTCCAGATAAACGTGATCGACTTCTAGTTTCGTTTGTGGAATTTAAGTTTCAGATTTCTCAGCGAAATTTAAAAAATTTATTCTTAAACGGCTTTAATATTATCAAAAAACTGTCAATCATAAATTATTCTAGAGTTTCAGAGAGCATCTATTTTTTCTTTGAAATTCGAAAGTTGAGATTTGTTTCAAAAAACAAGTCAGTTTTTTTTTTGTTTACTTGCGTTCATTGACTCTTTTCCAACTGTCTGTTGGTTATGTTTTTTTATTTTGCTTTAATTAAAAGACCTATGTTTTAAGAGTTAGTGAACGTAGTGAAGACTCTTTTATAGGTCTTGATGGTTTTTTTTATGAAGTCTTCATGTTCAAATTTGATATTTCGCGGTTCGACTGTTCCGCGATCTCCGTTATCGAACAGCAAAAGTGTAAAGATCACGAAAAATCTAGTTTTGGAAGTTAATTTTACTTTTCAGATTTCTCAGCGGAAAAAAATGTCTTCTAATCATTTGTTCTCAAGAAGGGGTTAATTTTATTATACATGCGAAGCCTAGTTTATTAGAACGAAGAAAATTTTTTTCCTAGCCCCAGTCGCAAATAAAAGTGCTCATTTGGTGGTTCTTATGTATATTTCAATTAATCATATTTGAGCCTATTTATTTATAGGCAATTTAGTAGCATATGTTGCTACTGTATTTTTGGCTAGTGTTAGTTCCCGTTTGAAAAATGTTTGGGACTATGAAAATGTTCGGAATTTTCGCACTAGCCAGCTTGTGAGCGTTAATTCGTTCTTCTTTTTTTTCTAACCTAACTCGCAAATAAAAGTTTACACTGAAGAAGTTCACTCATGTGGAATTTTCACTGTAGCATTGGACATTGCATAGCATGTGTTCTCTGCTTTATTTCTGGCTAGTGTTTGTTATTAATTAAGTGTCAGTGACTGAGTGGTGGTTAGTGCGTGAGACTCATATTCTCTAGGTCGTAGGTTCGAATGCGATACGTAGCCGAATTCTTACTAATTTGTGGCTTTTTGCTACTTTTTCCTCTTGCACTATATAGAGCTGCTTTTTTGGCGTGTTCTCGCTAGTGTTTACGAAGCGTAGCTTCGCCTCTGTGTAAGTGATTTGTTTTGCGAATTTTTTGGACAATGTTAGCACTTTTCGCAGAAGTTTCAGTACTTTCACAAACGTGGTACCTATGCAGGAACTGGCTACTCTCCTTTGTGCCTGCATATTTTGCTCGTCTCTTCATATATCTCCACGTTTTTCGTCCTTCTAAATATTCAGTAGGGGTATTTCTGATCTATTTGTGAATTTAATCATTTTGTCTGATATTAATTGCACAAATTTGAGATTACGGTTTCAATCAAATGGCTACATCATTGGAATCTTCCCTTCATATGCGGCCTTTCGCTAATTTCGGTAGAAAAAGTTATGGCCTCAAAAAAGGCTATTTTTTGACAATTTGGTTAATTTTTGAAAATTTTTTGCTGTCCCCAACAATTGCCCTGCCACAACTGAGATGAGGGTTTAACCGTAAAAAAACCTGGTTATGTGAATCTTTTCTGCGCAAGCAGCTATGTTCTACCTTTTGAGAAGAGTTTATGGCCATAGAAAATTTTTCAATTTTGTCAAAAATTAACCTGCTGATTCTGAGGTTGATGGTTAATTCAATCAAATCAACAAGGTTTTTATATAAACTTTCAACCTATTTTTGATAGAAAGCTGATATGGACTTCGGAAAAGTCTTTTTGAACCGTTTTTTAAAAAATTCTTCCTCTCCTATTCTCGAAATCTACCATTCAAGAACTAGCTAAATCTGATATTAAGCGTTCAATCGAAAAAAAAGCCGGTTGTGACAATCTTTCTTGCTTTCTTGCAATCTTTATAACCTGCTTTTTTAGAGACAAGTAAAGTCAAATTTAAGGATTTTAATTTTGAAAACATTTGATTTTTGATCGTTTTGTTTTAGAAATTTTTTCACTTTTTTGAAAACTATGCATCTAAATCTGAGATGAAGAATTTAAAATTGACAGAGCTATCAGTAGTAAGCTTCTAAAAAAGCGGCTAATCCCTTACATAAGCAGAGAAATCAATATGGTTCTGCGTAAAGTCGAATTTTTTGAAATTATACATTTCTGGATCCAGCATTAGTTGGGCCACTAGTTAATTTTCAAGCGACCATGGCGCAAATACTAGGACGTTTGATTCCCAATCTACAGTTCAGAGATTCAGATTCGGAACATTGAAATAGTTTTCTTTTTCTATTTCTCCGAGTGTTTGCTGCATAGAATTGACAATTTGATAGTAACTATAGCTGCTTTATTGGTGGCGAGTGTTTAAGAGTCGATGAACGTAGTGAGTTTCTAGGTCCCAATGTTTTTTTTTCAATTTTTGTTTTCAGGAGAAGTCTTTAATTTTGTTCAGGCTCAAACTTAATTTTTCTCGGTTTGACTCTTGATTTTTTATACAGTTCAGTTCCTTTCCTCTATCAAAAGAAACGCAAGCTCCACTATCGAATAGCGAGTGTGTGAAAGTCACAAAATTGTGATTGAACTTTTTGATCTACTTTTTTTTTCAATTTGAATTAATTTAAACAAAAAATGTCGATCATAAACTGTTCTAGAAATTCAAAGAGCTTTGGGGACTTCTGTTTTTCTTCTCGGCAATTCGAAAGTTGCAGTTTTTAAAAACAAGAATTCCGTTTTTTTTTTGTTTACTTGAACTCGTGGACTCTTTTTCAACATTGTCTGTTGGTGATTTTAGTCAAATCACAAGCAGATGTGAGAAAGTGATACTCCTAGTCTCTACAGAAAATTTTTTAAAGGTGTTTTTTTTTCTTCGTTTCACTTTCTTTTGCTTTCTTAGAGCCTTTTTATCATATTCCTCGCTTGCTTGCGAAGTGCAACTTAGCCTTTGTGTCAAACATAAATTGCTCTAGAAGTTCGAAGAGCTTGAAGGTCATCTCTTTGTCTGTGAAACTCAAAATTCACTCCTTTCCAACTGTCTGTTGGTTATGCTGAAGTTTTTAGATTCGGTTGCTAATGGTTTTTTCATCGCATGAATTAATTGATTTCTGAACACGAAATAGTGATTTACAGCACTAGAAAAAAATGAATTTAAATTGTCATGCCTGCGGGGGCTGATAAGACGCTTTGAATTGTCTTGATTATTCTAATTTTGCGTGTAACGCACCTCCGGTGATTCAAACATATTAATAAACGTGAACAATGGTTATATATAAAATACATAAAAAACTATGAAAGGAATCAACCGTAACAATAGACGGGCATGCAACAACGCTTTTGATTTCAAAATTTTAACTTAAAGGTTGTTTTTAAACTGAAATAGTCAAATTATCAAAATTACTGGGTTTCAGATCTTCGTTTTTTGAATTGAGAAACAAAACCCTGAAATGGCCGACAGCATACAACTGCACTTATTCAAAACAAAAGTTGAAATGATTTTATTTGCGCAATCTCAATTTCATTGCTAACATTTTTTTTGCCAAAATCACTGAAGTCATGAATCAGACTTTTTTGACTCAGATATTTCGTTTCATTAGCCCGTAAGTATATCATTTGCTGCTATCAACATATAAATCTAATGTAATTAATTTAAAAAACATCGGAATTTTTTCTAGTTAAATAATATTTTTTGAAATATCATAAAAAGCGTCATTTTTGAACTTCAAAAATTTGAGAAATAATAGTAATATGGAGGCCACTTCTGAAACTGCTGGTAGTAACCTGACTTCACCCCACTCATGCGTCGACAATTTAAAATTTTGATTTGTTTTTTGAAATAAAACACTTCTGAAAGTTTTCGAAAAATCATAAAAACGTCATATCTAGGAGATTGAAATGATTGAGCAGTCATATTTGGAGTCCAGATATAAAGTTTCAGAGAGTACCTTGACATCAATCCAATATAATAATAAACATTTCGAAGTTTTGCAAAATTTTCTAAGATTAACTTTTTTGAAAAGTTTTGAAACATCTTAAAAAGTAGCATATCTCGGAAACTAAAATAAATGAGCTGTCAAACGTGAGATTACCCCATTGTAGGGTTCATGATTAAAGGTTGATGAATTTTTAAAAAAAGTACTCGGAAAAGTCATTTCTTGAAACTATGGTTTCTTTCAGCAGTCGCATCCGGAGGAAAAGTTTGCAACCCCTAAGACTACAACGAAAGCACCATGAAATTCCAATTTTGTAAAGCTGTAAATCTCAGTTTTGAAAACTTTTGAACAAGCCGGAAAGAGCTTTTGAACAAGTCAAATCTCGGAAACTCAAAGCATTTGACGAGTCGCATTTGACGAGAGAAGTGCAACTCCTGAGATGATCCTAACAGGAGCCAACTACATGGCTGGGAGTTTCAATTTTTGTATATCTAAGAAATATTTTGGAAAAATCACAAAAAATGCTACGTTTCGGAAATAAGAGCATCTGAAATGTCGAATTTGGACGGAAGATTTGCAACCCCTGAGAATATCCTCGCAGCATCCAATACAGGGCTGAGAGTTTGATTTTGTTGAAGGTTTCTAAAATTTTTAATATATATCTTGTAAAGTAAAAGGATTTGGGTATTAAGACTTGCGGGCGTAGGCTATTACTACTAAATAAAAGTATTCATTTAAAAGTGTTAACTTATTTGGCATAATCACGATCTGTAGTATTGGAAATTTCATAGCATCTGTTCTGTGCTTTATTTTTGGCTAGTGTTTGTTATTTATTAAGCGTCCGTGGCTGAGTGTTTCGTCCGGGAGACTCATAATCTCTAGGTCGCAGATCGAATGCGAGACATAGCCGAATTTTTACTTTTTCAAGTCTTACTTCTACTTAGTTCTTTTCACATTATAAAGCTGCTTTTTTGTCGTGTTCTCGTTAGTTTTTGCGAAGCACAGCTTCGCTTGTGTCATAATTGGAGGCCAAATTTGCCTGCTCCTGGGGTAACCCCGACCGCATCTCACCATTGGGTTTTGAATTTCAAACTTGTTTAAATAAACACTGAATTCAAACTGGAAAACAAAAAAAAAACGTCAGTATATCAATATACTATATAGCTTAAACGTGGAAAAATTTTCGGTTAACATGTTTAAATAATATGTTGAAAAAGCTTAAACATGGCGATATAGTGAAGCCCCCATTTGAATATATAAAAGATAGATAATAGATATATAGGTTCTCTTGATTAAATTATATTAAATTGTCTGAGAAAATACTTCCAATCTCAATTTCGTGTTTGTGCTTATCTCAACATCACCAATGGACTATGATGTTTTTGAATTTGTGAAGATCTACATTGAGCAAGGTCAGACGTCGGCTGCTGGAGTCCTGCTGCTGAAGATTGGCAACAAACTCACTTGGGCCAAAAAGCCAGATGAGGCAGTCATCTTCTTCCAGGCTAGTCTCATTTACACATGTGTTGGTAGCGTATATATTTTCAACTACTGGCAGACGAGTTTTTCTGTTTTGTTATCGAAATTTAGGATGTGATAGGGCTGAATTAGTAAAAAAGACACAAAAACTATGCGTCTAGCAAAGTTTCGCAAAAATCAGCTTGTTCTTATTTAAAGAGCAGATATGTTTTGGAGATGCCAAAAACATGAATGTCTGAATTTAAAAAAATTGTTGACCTTCTTTACGTCAACCAAATTGAACTTTCCTAACCAATCTGTAAGAAATTGAACTTGCTTTATTATGGAACCTTATCAACTTCCAGACTCTTTGTCACTTGGTAAACAGGTAACGTGGTTGTCTTTGCTCTCTACGATGTGGAGTTTGGGTCCCGGTCAGGTTTTTTTTCAGCATGTTTTTCTACTTTCTGGTGTAAAAGTTCAAAGTTTTGAAATGTAATCGCTAAATTTTTTTTATGACCACAATTTTTATGGGAGTTTTTTTGTTTTCGGTTCAATGAGCATGAGCGTTTACGCTTGTTTTTTTTTTGCTGAATGGCCGCTCGATAACTGCTAAAAGCTTATTTCTAGCTGGTAGTTTTGGTTCTCGACTGTTTTAACTGAAATTTAATTTTTCAATGTTTCAAAAATTTAGTTTCCAATTTTCTTTCATTTTCTATTCGGGAGCTAGCCTCTGCGCAGCTTCGCCTCTTGTATTGCGCTTAGCAAGCGTTTTCAAATGGGAATATAGACTACAAGGTATAGACTACGGAATAGGTTTACAATGACAGAGCCGATTTAAATTATCCGGACAAAACGAACAAAACTTGAATTTTCCAACGCGTTTGTCTCAAATTGGGTCAAGATTAGACAACAAGTAATGAGAACAAAAGTGGCTTAGAATTTTACCAGAATTAATATGATTTAATTGTTTTTCCGAAATTCTCAACCACAATTTTACCCCAAAAATGGGTCATTTTGGTGTTATTAATTAATCAAGAATTGCGGTGAAACTACTTTGTTAATTGATGAGAAAAGGTTAAATTGATGAGAAAGGGTTGATGATAGAAGGGTTAAATCTCCCAAAAACCTATATAAGAGAAAATTTTTCTGCTTGATAGTCAAGAGATTTGATTTTTACTATATAAAACCCAAAATCTTTGCTTAAAAACAAATTTTAAACTAAAGTGCAATTTTTTGGAGATTTAACTCTTCTAGAACTTTCTTGGGCTGTGTAAAAGGTTTCTTGTGACATCTATTTCTCATCAATTAACAAAGTGGTTTCAGCGCAGTTCTTGATTAATTAAAAACACCAAAACGACGAATTTTAGGGTAAAATTTTGGGTGAGATTCTAAGCAAATTTTGTTCTCCTCATTTTTTTGTCTTATCTTAACCCAATTTGAGAAAAACGCGTTTGAAAATTCATGTTTTGTTCGTTTAATTTAAATCATTGCTGTAGTTTCACTTAATCATTTAAACAAAATGGCCTGTGCATTTTAAGGCAAAAGTCTGTGGTTCTATTGGAACGGGAAAATTTCAGCGTGACCCATTTTTTGCCGGAATTCTGTTTGTCTGCTCATTTTTGTCGGCTTAGTTGCCACGTCACGGAATTTTCTTATTTTTTGAACAATTTTATTTTCATTGAAAGTCCTTTAAATGGTTTCTGTTTGTGTGCAAGTAATTGCGTTCCAAGAAATTAAGCAGATTTTTTTGATATTCTTTTCAAATTTTTCATATTTTTTATTTACAATTTTTGGAATTGTTATGAAGTTTTTCATGTTGTCTTTGCATTCAACTTTCTTTCAGAAGAAAGCAACCGCGCCTTCTCTTACAAGTTTTTTTAACTTATGATTCTTTCTCATTGCAATAATTTATAATTTTTAAAAAATATATATGCTAGTACTACGGCGTCAAAAATGTTCCATTTTGCCTTTTTTGCAAATGTGTCAATCATCTGGTATGAGGTTCAATCATATGGTTATATTTCAAAATAATATAACCATTTTATAATATTTTGAAATGTTTTGAAAAACATGCAATATGTCGCTGTTTTTACAGTTTTTTCTTAACCATTCTGCCTCTACTTTGCGTACAACCTTCGTGTTTTTCATTGTCTACCTGATTAATTAACGGCGACGTCATTTTCTAAAAGACTGTTTTGAAAAGAGGAAACTCAATGTTTATTTCGGAAAATAACATCGTTTAACTTGGGATTTGGTAGTTTTTTTATTCCGAATTTTTGGCCACAATGCTCGAGTCGATTTGTACATTTAAAAGCCTCAAATTTTGTTTGGTGTAGCGTGGCAATGAGATCAACCAGAGCTTCCCGTCTGCCTTCATGACAGGCATGGAGGGTCTGATTCTGTGTCTGGTGCTCTCCAAGGACCATCTGGAAGCCCTCAACACCCTCATTGCCTACATGCACTACCTACACTCTAGAACAGGTTCGTTTGGTACAGTTTGGTTTTTTGGTTAACTCCGAGGTGTCTTCTGGATTTGGAAATTCGCAGAGCGATTCGCTGGACCGCAACCAACCCCCGTCCGCGACAACTGCCTTTTCAGAACTCGCGAGGATGAAGACTCTTGCCGAAACATAGGCGGGCATGTACAAAATAAGGGTAGTGTCATTATAATCATCTGAAGCAGCGAACGCTGTGGTGATTTTTTCGCAACTAGGCTTTGATTGGACAGAATTTTGGGATATTTTGCTTATCACAGCCGATTTTAACGGGTAGTTGGTTGCGATTCTGAATGTCATAATTTTGAGTGTGATTTATTTCAAATTGTACTGTGGTATTCAGGAACGAGTTTTTATTTGCTGATAATTTTGTTTCAGATACCACCTTGGAGCCCTATAGGTCAACTCTAGGGCGATGCAAACTGCAACTTGTCCTGCTCTCAATTGTGACACAAGATGCTCTCACTAAAATGTACGAGCCCCAGCAGAAATTATGGGACGTTTTTGAAGCTGTACATTTCACAAACCCAATCGCAGAATTGAACGCTGAAATTTTCTTCACAATTCAGTCTATAATGTTGGCAGTGAAATACAGAGAGGTGAACTCGTTTCAGGTCGCAATCAACTCTTGTTATGCTTATTGGAACAGCTTAGAAAGAACTCTACTGCAAGAAATATCAGAGTCACTTTACTGCAAGTCAAACTGATTGCTGAGTGTTTAGAAAATATTTATGAAATTTGAAATTTGTAGGAATTACAAAATCCATTATGAAAAAGTTTTCGATGGAAGCTCGAAAACAGCGAAAATAGTCGCGGAGAGTTAGGGTGGTTATTCAATTATAAATTTAGTTTAAAATCTCTAAATCAATCGGCGTGATTCCAATTCGATTCAATAGTAGTCCACTTCCAGTATTTTTTTATTAGCTGCCAATGAAAGAATTGAAAGAATAGGTCGCCATGATTGTTCAGGCTCAAGTTTACTTTTTCCCGGTTCGATAGCTTTCGCGGTTTGGTTATCTCAACTATCATAGCTAAGATAACCTTAACGTTCTTTAAATTTCAACAATCTTTTGTAACTGACATTTTTTTGACATAGCTAACCAGAGGCCAAAATAGGATTTTCTGGAGGGTGAGTCAAGTTTCGAAACTTTTTTGACAGGTCTGTCTTTTAGATCGCTCTATTTTTTTTCCATTTTCCAATCTCTCCTAGAGCACTATAAAGCCCCTATTTTATTCAAAAAAAAACTGCCAGATGCCTATTTTTGCCTCAGCGAAGATTGCAGGATTATCTCACACTAAGGTTGGATAATCCAGCGTTTTTTTTCGAGGTTCTTAACGCCCAATGTATGCGCGCGCCAAAACGCGAAATAACTTGGGGAAAAAAATGTGCTAAATACTCGAAACGACATCGTGACACATTTTTTGGACAAAATAGCGGCTTTATAATGCTCTAGGAGAGATCGGAAAACGGAAACAGTTTGGAGCGATTTAAAGGAGACCTATCAAATTATGAAACTTGACTCGCCCTCCAGAAAATCTTATTTTGGCCTCTGATTAGTTATGTCAAAATAAAGTGTAAGTTACAAAAGATTCTTGAAATTCAAAGAAAGTTGAGGTTATCTGAGATATGCTAGTTTTTCACCCACTGAGGTATTGGCCTTCGTGTGTTATTTGAAATTTCATGTAACTAGTGATGGGACTAATTGAGTTATACATTTTTCGGAGAAATGAAGAATTTTTTTGCCACTTATTTCGCGAGATTGCTGAGCTTCTGGAGGCGTGTTATCCGCCTCCAGGCGTCCTCTAACTTGGTTACCGAATAATGCAAACTTTAGTTTTAATGTTCTCTGAGTGCAAAACTTGTAGGATATCTTACCAGCAACTACAGTATTCTTGATTTTTTTAGCAAGTTTTGCGTTCAACGTGCGAGATTCTTACATGATTTGCTTTCCAAGATTCTTGCAGAATTTCAATCGTGCAACAAAAAGCAAGATTTGCCTTTTTTCGGTTCAGTGGAAATTGCTGGATTATCTTACCTAAGGTAAGATAATCAGCGGTTTTTTTCGCGGTGCTCCACGCCCAATACATGCGCGGGCGGAAAAAAAACATAAATGGTTGGTGAAAAACATACAAAGGGCTCCAAACGGCAGCGTGGCAGTTTTTTTTTGATAAAATAGGGGCTTTATTATGCTCTAGGAGAGATCTGAAAACGGAAAAAAGTAGGGCGATCTAAAATACAGACCTATGATTTTTTGAAACTTGATTCACCCTTCAGAAAATCCTAGTTTGGCCTCCGGTTAGTTATGTCAAAATAAAATGTCAGTTACAAAAGATTCTGGAAATTCAAAGAATTTTTAGGATATATGAGCTATGATAGTTTTCACCCACTCAGGTATCGGCGCTTGTGTTTTGACTGAAAGTTTATAAAAGTAATGATAAGACTAATTGAACCATAGATTTTTCGGTGAAATGCAGAATTTATTTCGCCACTCATTTTAATTAATTTTGGGGTTTTATTTTAGAAAGCTAGTTTTCTGAAAGATTTCTAAGAAAAAAAGAAAACAAATTTACAGGAAAGCACTAAATTGCTCGCAAATACAAGTTATATGTTTAATTAATCTCAGCATGATTCAAACCTGTTTGTTCGGTGTTTGCAACTGATTTAATTAAGTCGAGCAAAAAAAGATGGCTGCCGAGTGTTGCATCCACTTTAGGAATCATTCTGAATTGGGCAGAAAATGATTGACTTTCAAAGTTTTTATCCTTTCTATTCATGTATTTGTGACTTGTATTAGAATTGTGAGTTGAATCGTGCTTTGTATTAAAATTTTGAGTTGATTGGAGACAAATTAAAATAAAGTTATTCATTTGATAACTGTTTTGATACAATTCCAAGAGGTTGGGTTGATTACGGCTGGGATACGTTTTTGTACAACCTATCGTAATGTATAGAAATAAATATCGCTTGTTTTAAAGTTTTGCATTCTGCGTGTCGGTGGTTTTTTAAATGTTATTATCATCTCGGCTGTTGATCAGTTGTTGCTCGAAGCGAAATTTTTTTGGCCATTTTATCTTGTTAAAGTTTTTTCAGTTTTAATGCCATCGATATGTTATATGATTCGGAAAAAAATTGTTAAGAAATATAAAATGTTGTCGTTACTGAATATAACTAACTGTAGTTTCGGTTATCTCTGAGTGCAAAACTTGTAGGATACTTTGCCAGCAATTACAGTATTCTTGATTTTTTTCTTGCAAATTTTGCATTCGTTTTAAGGTTTTTATGATTTGCGTTACAAGATTCTTGCAAAATTCGAATTTGACATATTTTTGCCTCAGCTGGATTATCTTACCCTAGGGCACAGAAAACATACCAAAATTGGATGAATCCATGCCATTACAATGGTCTGAAAGATTTATAAATCATTTCTATAAACTTTTCCAAAATTGGTAGATTAGAGTTATCAAAAAAATTAGTAAGTCATTAGAATTTTTTCACCGCTTGTTATTCTTAATATAAAAATTTATTTCTTTTTCAAAAAATCAGAAATAAGCAATCCCAGATAGTTGGCGAATGCGTAAATCAACTACATATAAATCATCACTGAAACTTCTAAATTGTTATTAAGGGAATGAAAATTTAGCTACAATCTTGTACGATTCTTGCGATGACTGATTTCCCTTGATCACGCAGAAATGTTCACTGATGATTATTTACGTATTTAGGGCAATTATCTAGTTTTTTCTCTGGCATTGCTTTTTTGACAATAAATTTTCATACTAAGATTATATATTGGTTAAAATGTTCTCATTCTATTCATTTTTTCAAACTATAACCCCATCATATCTAGCTTAATGATTTTTAAGAAATGAACCAAATTTTCAAAACGCTGTTTGTGCATCAATTGATGCAAATTTTCTATGTTATCCTTGCATTAGAGTTAACTTAACCCATAAATATCCGCTGTGAGATTTTGGTAAGTTACGGCTAGACTAGTGGAAACTCTAAAAAGCACTGAATGTACCAAAAAAATTTAAATTAACTTTCAAGTAGAAGGCAAATTTTGACTTGTTCAAGGCAAGGAGCATATCTTGCAAGAATTTTGGAACGCAAATTTTGTAAAAATTCTCGAACATTAAATGCAAATCTTCCTAGAAAAAATTTTCGTGTTTGCTGGCAAGATTTCTACAAGACTTGCAGTCCGAGAACACTGAGACTGCAGTTAATTAATTTTGTGACACTACTTTGATAAAATTTTACATGATAACACTATGATAACATTTTGATAAAACTATGTTTTGCGACAATAATTTGATAACATTTTATGCCTTGAGTTTTGTTCAATCAGTTTATAAAATGTTTCATATCCTTATTTTGTAATGCAAAGCGCAGGTTGAACCATTTGTACTTTTCTCAAGATACCGGTACTCTGAGATGAGGCTAGTATATACAATATGGTTTTAACCAGTAAATCTGAATTGTCAAACAAGAGTGATTCAATGGTTGGAATTCTTGACTATAAAAATTTTCAGCCTTGCTTTTCACTACAACTAGGAATTTTTTCCGAGTTATAAACAATCATCGATGGCATTAACAGCTGAAAAAGCGACAAATGATTAAAGCTGAATTAATACTATTTCAAACAAGATAACGATTGGCAAAATGTAAAACTTTAAAACAAGAAACTGTGGTACAGCAGGTGGCAATTTTTTTTGCTGTCTCAAACAAAAACAAATCGCAGCGGAATTCAACCCAGAACCTCTGGGAGTTGAGTCAAAATTGCTAGTCACTATCTTATTTTACCGATCTGCATTAAAACAAGAACGGAGAATTGACCATGTATAGAAATTAATTGCAACAAGGAAAAGTTTTAAGCCTGAATTGAAATTACAAATGGTGCAAGAATTGTAATAGATTTTACAAGATTTGCATTGCTTCGTGAAAATTCTACAAAGTTTGCATTCCAAATGCATTAAAGTTGACTCTAAAATTTAATCTGCTCAACTGCCAGTTGGTAAAATGTCGTCGGAAAACTTTGCTGACAGAAAAGCAATTTATGTTTCAAATGAGCTTTTTCTTGTAGGCGAATAAATCTACAACCTAGTGGCTTTTTTACACTTAAAAAAAACACATTCAAAAACACTCATCTAGTTACGCAGCTTCAAAAACTTTCATTTGCTTTCAAAAAGAAACATGAAACAGTTTCCTCTTATTTTCAATTAAACGTTTAATCTCGCCATCCGTAAAAATTGAGGGTTAATACTGAGTGAAAATTAGCCGATAGTAGAAAATAACACAAGAAAGCGGATAAGAAAATAAAAGTAATCTATCTTTTTTTTTATTGTTTTCGCGTTCTCTTTAAATATCTCCACCCCCTATTGCAAAAAAGGGGGAAATAGTTGAATAGGCACAAAATAGGCATATATTTAACTAATGTTTGATTTCATAATTGGTATGATTATTCTTTACTAGGTACCATAGGGGGCGGGATAGATAAAAAGGTTTCATTTCGTTTTCAAAGCTCAATATTCTGGTAAATTGAAAAAATAAATTGCTTAACGTAAAACTGTTACCTTTTATTCAATTCCTCTGCATGTTTTGATCATAAACACAAAATTTAAGTCTAGAAAGGTTATTTTCTCATATGTTGACTTCTATGGGCTACTTGTGTTTTTTTTTTCTTCAATTTTTATATGAAACGCTAGTAATATAAATTTTAAAGCTGTTTGCAAGTCTTTGGCTGTTTTTGCTGATTGTAAGTTTTCTTTCTTTCGTTAATCACATTGAATTTGTTATATCAAGACTTGGAAAACAATGTGGTATTGTATCAAAACTGAGACACTATGTTTCAAGGCGCCAACTATTAGCAGCAATGTATTGTCTTTATTATACAGCTTGGCTTTTTACTTTATAGTTGCTGTTGTTATTTTCTATGAAACTATCATTTTTTTTACAAAAGAACAATTTAAAAATCATCTTTTTCAGAAAAAAATAAGATACTACGTGCTCGTTTTTTTAAATAAAAACATAGAATCCTGTTTATGATTGAAATTTATTTGAGCTTCCAAATTTTGTTCTTATGTCTATGAATAAATAACGTTTAGAACGTTTTCAAGTGAAGTGCTTAGTTTTGAAAAAGTTGAAAAACCCACAAGAAAATCCGATGTTTTTTCACTATCGGAACGTTTTTATACTTGAAAAATTGAAAAATACACAATACTGCATAGAGCTTGTAATTCGTATAACAAACAGAAAACTTTTGATTTATTGCCTGTCGATAAGCAAGAAGATCGTATGTGATACAAAATTTCGAATTGGTTAGATTTATTTATTATTACCAATTTTTTTCTTCTTGTTTCATTTCATCCGGTGGTTAAATGCCAACTGATGTCCCTATGGGAGTTAGGATTTTGAACTTACAAATAAATTTGAGTAAATTTGAACATACAGAATCTTTATGTTTTCAAAATATTGAGATTTTATGTCCAAATAATTTTTTTTGGTAATTTTGACAAACAATTTCTTTTCGTTTTTCAAACTAATCTCCGGACGTAAAAAAAACTGCCTAGAGTTGGTGGAACTTATTTTTAAGTTGTCTTTTCCAAGCTTCCGAATTTTATGCTGAATAATTTAAGCAAAACTGCTTACAATAATAATTTCGTATTTCTTTTTTCTCTGTTTCACATAATTCGTCACTTAAAGACAGGTATATACATTTTGTAATCCCAATGATATCGTACTCTTTCATGTTTTACTCTCAAAAATGTGATGTTAGACGGCTTGTAGAATCTTTTTAGAAAAATGAAATTACAAAACTGAGTTATTATAAAGTTTCACCGTATAGGGGGCAAAACCTTGTGGATCAAATAAAGATCCCGTTATTTGTCCTCTCCAAGTCTCGAAAGCTGGTGATATTTCATTTTTAAATTGTGCAAAAATATAAATGAAGAAATAAATTCTAATATATTTTCTTTCTATCATTTTTGTAGCAGCGAGGTCTGAAAATGAATCGGGTTCGAAATTTTTTGATAACGTTCAGCGGACTGAGAAAAAATGATAAATTTTGATATGTGAGCAATCGCATGCAGCCCACTCTAGCACAGCATGGTATTTCAAAATCGAGCACATTATTTGTGGTCTAGACATTCGAAAAATATCTTGCTTGAGTCTAGCACGGTCGAGTACATTTTTTGTGCTCGAGACTGCACAAAAGTATCTTGCTTGGGTCGAGTACGTACGAGCATGGTTTTTTTAATTGTAGAAAGTAGTTCAACTGCTTCTTGGCGTGCTTCACATTGCCTTTTCCGGGCCTTTTGATATTTTTTTTTATTGAAACGCTCAAAAACCGCTCAAATCTTGCGTGAAAAACCGTTCAAAAACAGCCGCAAGAAATGAGCGGCTTTTGAGCGGTTTTTTAAAGCGCGATTTGAGCGGTTTTAGCGTTTTTTTTCCAAAAAACCGCCCAAGCCGCTCAAATATTGCTGGAAAACCACTCAAACTGTTCAAATCTTGAGCCGTTTCCGAGCGGGATCTCGACCCGGGACTTAGTTTACAATTTTAATTGACTGAAACGTTGCACTAATATCATGCAAATTAAATAAATGTAATCTAATTTAGAGAAGCGAGAAGTTGATAGAAAAAAACGGAGCAAAACACTAAAAATTCCTGTTGAAGCTTCTTCTCACAAATAATCGTCAAATAATCCATTTATTCATTGAATCTCGAATAAACAATTTTATTTTAAACCTACTTTAAGAGAGTTCTCTGATATTTCACTCGGTGCATTTTGACTTTGTAGAATCGAATTAATTTAGTTTGAGAGCACCTTCATTATAATAAATATAAGAAAACAGCAGAAATAATTGCTTTTTGTTTCTATTTGAATTTTCTATCAATGGAGAACAAAAGACAACTCAATAAACAAACAAAAGAGATCTGTTCTTATTAGTTATTAATCACTAGGCGGTAAATTGAATTTTAAACTTTCTTCAAGTCATATTTTATTATCGAAAAGATAAAAAATTTGTCCATCATTGTTTTATCAGAGCCCCCCCTTTGCGACCGCCTCTGACCTGGTTGTTTCGACGAACCCTTGTTGTTGGTGTTTTTTTCACCCAAAAATAGGTACCCCAATCAAACGTCAGACGAATCGTGTCATGTAACATATTAGAGCCTTTAAAGTCCTCATTTGCATTTTGATCTCTTGAGCTAAAAACACAGGTCTAATGGTTTCTGATTTTTACACTAGCAAGAAATTAGTGTTTTACTACGAACTTTATTTTTTCTCCAACCTAACTCGCAAATAAAAAAGTTCATTGAAAGTAAAAAGTGTTCTTTTATTTGGTGGCGCTTTTGCTATAATCATGATTGCCAAATTTGAGGCTAGTGTTGATAATCAATTAGGCCTCTGTGGCCGAGTGGTTAGTGCGTGAAAATCTCTAGGTCGCAGTAGGTCGCAGACCAAGCAAACTATGTCAAAACAACTTATTGGAACCTGATCTAAACTACATTTTATGATTGGATAAATTAGATATTTTACCAATGTAAAGTATTTAATATTAACCAATCATGATCCATCTAACTAACAACCCACTTATTTGTAAGTGCTGAAGTTACTTGTAATTTCAGCACCAGAGAGATTTGAATTTAACTTAGAAATTAGTTGGACTCTCCCGAGCACTTCAGCAGCCGCAATAAACCAGTATACCCTAGATCTATTGAGCCTAGCAGAGACTAGTTAAACAACCTGAGACTAGATAGTATAAGAGTAAGATTAGGATCGGTATTAGACTAAGAAGTTGCACGAATCTATCCGGCCGAAAATAAGATAGCGTGACGAGCAGACGGTGTACCCTATCCGAAATTACTCTATGAGTTAACCAACTCGGTCCTAACTCATCTGGTGCGACCATAAGTCTCGAACAAGACCTTAATAGCTTAGAATTAACCAAAATAGATTAGAAATTAGACAAAAACATTTAAAAAATGTTATACGACAATAATTTAATCGAAATGTCTCTACGACTCAATAGATCAGAGCCAATATTCCGAACCATAACAGAACTACCCGGAATTGGAAGAAGACCTCGAACCAGAGACGACATACGACAAAGTAGAAACTTGCCATATAGCTATATGATAGTTAGGCAAAAACCAGAACAAACTTTTATATTTAGAATACTACTAGCAATGAATTTAGATTTTCATTTGCAAACATAAAACCTTGAAGTTAATCTTCAAAATCATTTCAGGCGCTAAACAAAATTATTAATATACAATAACGATTGATAAAAAGATCTAAGATCGTTTTACTAAAACTCTGCAGTAATATACAAAACATGTTTGAAAAATATTTATTGAAAAATAAAAATAAAAATTAGTAGCATGACAATAAATGGTTAGTAATCATAAATCATCCTGTTGTTCCAGCTCCATCATCTAAAACATAACAGCAATCATAAACCCACTAATATCATCAAAACACTAAATCTTTCCTTTACACACATTTAAAATTTTATTAAAACTTAAATTCACTTAATTTTAAAACCAGATCATCAAGGCTTATCCTTGGATCTTAAATCATTTTCTACTTAATTAAATTTCAAATTTGATCATCAAGGCTTATCCTTGGATCAAACAGAACAACTTTGTTCTCCCCCACCCACTTAATTAGTGTCTAACGACCTCAAACGTCGATTCACTACCCAACCCTTTCTAAAGACCTAAGACTAATAGAAATTTTTAAACAAAACTAATCATTCAAATTAGGATAAACAGTGAAGAACTTCGGTTATTCATCCTTCACTTGACCCCCCCTCTTACCAGACCCAGGATAAATCTTAGACTTAGTAAGTTTAAAATAGTATCTAACGAACTACTCGCGTTCTAATTATACCTGAACCTTGTGGATCGATTTACTATTCTCCAACCCTTGAACACAATCACTACCCCTAAGTAAGATTAAGTAAGTTAACACCTTAACTTATACTAGCCACGAGAAAGTAAAAAATCATTCTTCGGAATCGATATACTTTTCTCTCCAACCCTGAACAAACAGACCCAGGTTAAGCTAACCAAAAAATCGTAAGAACTAACAGTTTAAGAAAATAGAAATCATTTAACAACCTTTTGCATCCGTCATCCTAAACCTTATGTCATTTAAAAACCTAGGAAATAAACAAACAATCGTTTTACACAATTGTGAAATAGATAACAAAAAATACGACCTTGTAATCACACCTCATACACAAACAGTTGGATACATTCGAACAAAACGACAAACACTAAAAAGAAAAATAATAACGAAACAAAGACAAATAACACGAAAAAGATTTTCAAAAAATCGAAACGCATTTTCAGAATCAGAAACCAACAGTTTAGACGAACTTTACAAACTAAAAGAATCAATAGATAAAAATTGCCCACTTCACGATCAATTATATTTTTCTGACTCAGAAACAACTTCAAATTCATCAAAAAGAGGAAAAAGAAGAATAAAAAAGCAGTATAAACACAAACCAGTACATTTATACAATTGGAATCAACCAATTCGACACATTAACAATTACATATTAACAGTCATCGAACGAAAAAATGAGCTCAACGCACACCCCAGGTGAAGAAAGTCCAGATGATGATGAAATCTTTCCTTTTATAGTAGATGCAACCACTGATAGAGGACAACATATATTTTGCAAAAATTTACTATTAAATTTATTTGAACCCGGAATCAGTCCATGTAAAACAGAGTTCCCAGATGTAAAAATCAAAAGACAAATCATAGACCACTACTTAAAAGATATATGCAACATAACACAACAGTATGGAATCTACTCCATAGAATTCACCTCACCAAACCATAATAATAGAAAATATACAATTCAAACAGACGATCTTGATTTAGAATTTTCAAAAGTTTTTTCAGAATATATAAAAAGCATCCAATATCATAACTCACAAAAAGCAAACTCCATATTCACCAATGAAGTTTTCGCAATAATATATAGTTATATTTCGATATTAGAAAACGAAATCCCAATAACAAATGTCTCACCGACAGAAACATCTAAACATTTGAAAGTACGACATGAAATCACACTACTCTCTAGTTATTTAAACATCATTAAAGAAAATTTCACGAAAGACGACGTTTCACAACATACAAAACACGATCTACAAAAAATTTTGGCATGGTTCATAATAGATTATTTCACACACAATATTGATTTAATTGCACAAGCAAGAAAAAATTTTAGACCCCAAAACTCGAACGATGATACCGCTATCACAGAACAATCAGATTATGTTTGGGACCCCGAATGGTCTCATCCCGCATTTATAAGCTTCCCACAATCAATCTCAAGTCAAGCAATAAGTACGATATCTTACATAAGAGATTATGTAAAAGTAATACCATTAACCATTGATGCAACACCATTAAACTATAATACATTTTTGCCCGATACACAAAATAATAGTTTAAACTCTACAGTCATACACAATGAAAACCTCAATGGAACTAGGAATCTTACTCAACAAGATATCCAGACACCATCACACTTCATAAATGAAGAAATTGTACACACAACAACTACACAACAAAGTATTTCACCAATACGCCCAAATTTAACAACACCAAGAAATACAAATCCTTCACAAACACAGGTAACCTTACAATCAACCGTTAAACCTTCGGTTGCCCCTAAATATTCACATATGGATTACCAAACATACAGAACCATGACAATACCATCAAAAACACACAAAACATTCACTAAAAACAACTTTGCAGACCATAATTATAATTATACACATCCATCAAAAACATATAACCAACCACAAAGAAATTTTAACCAATATACAAGATCTCGAAATTGGGATAACCCAATGACCCAACCTAATTCAATAAATTTCCAAACAAATCCTCCACAGGATCACAGTGAAAATTATCCATTTTTTCAACAAAATAAAAATAAAAAACAGACATCTTATCAAATGGATTATTTATCCTCAGATGATGATTTCTTACAACCAGATATATTTGCACCAAATACTCAAGAATATCGTAGACAAGGAATACAGAGAACACGTACAAATCATAGAAATTTTTCTCCACAACCAATAGATGCACAACATCAACAACCAATTCAACAACAAAATCTAATTAATACACAATCTTTTCAACCAATTCAACAACAAAATCCAATGACTGCACACTCGTATCAAGCATCACAAATGCAAAATGAAATACCACTCCCATATTATCTCCAACAACATGAAATAACAAGAAACCAACTTTCAAATTTTTCTCAAATGCCAAATGCAGCAGAATCATTACAAATGACAATGAATCCATACCTTATGGGTGGATCATCAATAACATCAAACAAACCTTTAATGGTTTTCACAGGAACAGACCCTGAATACTCTGTAGAAGATTATTTAAATGCAGTAACAGCAAACCTGATTTTAAATATTGGACCTGAACCAATTAATACGCCATTACATCAAAATTGGATACATCGACGCACAGCGTTAATACAAACAACCTTAGATGGCGCAGCCTAAAAATGGTTTTCAGTACTACCCCTAGAAATAAAATCAAACTGGAAAAGGTTTACACAGGAATTTTCAAAAATGTTTGACTCCGAAAGAAACAAACAACAACAAAGAGTTTTATGTAATGAAATTCGCAGATTACCAAACGGAACCATCAAGCAAATAGCAGTACGAATCGAAACACTAGTTCGAAAAGCATATTCATTAAATACACACGACTATAAAAACACAAAGATGACAGAAATCTTAATGATGACCTTAACACCACAATTAAGGAAAATAGCAATAAAAAAGAGAGCATCCCATCCTTCTTCAATTCGAGAACCCGATTTAGATTTTCGAAAACTAGTAGACAAATTAGAACAAGCAGAAATCACGATGAAACTAGAAGAAACGGAAAATCTGAAATTACAATACGTTAACAGAATTGAAACGACTCCCACTAATATTAATAATATACAGGAATCAGAGACAGACCTCGTTGAAAAAATCACTGAAATACTCAATATTTACGAAAAGAACCCAAACTTTAAAGGCAAACCATCTTTCAAAAAATGGTGTAATTATTGCCGACGATACGGACATAGTATTTCCGAATGTAGACAAAAACAGCAAGACAATCAAAATAAACCTCAAAAATATAAAGAACCAAATAAATCATTCTATCAAAACATGAAAAAAGATCAAAATCTACCGAACAAAACAGTCTACAGCAACAACAGTTCAGGAAAACCACTCCCGAACAATACAAATTATACAAGAAATCAATCACCATATAACTCAAGTTATAGAGGAAGATCACCAGAACGAAGAAACACGCATAATTCATCACAAAATCACTACAATAGACCAAATAGTAGAAGTAACTACTCCAGATCAAATTCAAATACACAACGATTTGTTTCTAGATCTAATTCCCAATCAAGAAATAACTACTATCCAAACAACCAATCACGAAATTCATCATACAATAGGAATAGAAACTACTCCTATAATCGAAATAGAAGTTATTCAAACAACCGAAACCAGAATTACCCGAACAATCAATCAAGGAATAACTCATATAATAGATCGAACTATAACAGACCAAACAATAATTACCAAAACAGATCGCGAAATAATTCACAGAATCGACACTCAAGTTATAATAATCGTTATAGAAATTATTCCCAATCACCACACCGGAATAATAATAACTATAATAATTCTAATAATCGCCACAGAAGTAGTACACCTAAACATCAAAGACAAATCAATCAAGTACAATCTAATCCAGAAACAACATCAGACCCTCCAGGTATTGATGACACAGTAACTGATACGTTACAACTCAATCAAATAAACTGTACATCATCAGATTCAGAAAGTGATACTGAAAACACTCTTTCTATCAATATGATAAAAGTCGAAAATGACTATGAATCTGTCATATATGAACAACCCTTTTCATCACACATATATGAAAATCAATCAGAATTTCTTCAAAATTATTACACTACACCTATAAATTCCACACCAACGACGCAAGAAACAAATGAGATTAACACTACAAATCAAACCAATAAAAATACCAAAACAAAATGCTTGAATACAAACCACATTTATCAAAATATACAAAAAGAACAACCCAAAGAAAAAATTTGGACAATACCATTTCTCTTAGAAAGCCCAAGAAATAAAGAATTTCAACCACCAGACCTTGAAATAGATTTTTTAATTGATTCAGGAGCAGAATCAAACATAATAAACATCCCCACATGGAATGAAATAAAAACTTTACACCCAAAGCTAACACCTCTTGAAACCTCCAGTAAGTTAGCAACAGCACAAGGATCAACATTGATAAACTACGGAAAAATCCAATTATTTCTCCTCCCCACCAGAACAATGGAGCAAAGCAAAATTTTAAATAAGCCATTTAAACAAATATTCCATATCACTGATATTAAATATAATATCATTGGAATACCATTTATTTCGAAGTATATACCAACAATTAACATACTAAATAGTAAAATATTAATCAAAGATAAATATACAAAAACAAAAGAAACATCCTTAACATTTTTTCAAAGATTAAATAAACAACCACCATTCTTTTCAAAATTCTACCCGATATTTAACCAACAAAGAAAACACCTAAAACCACTATCAGGAAATATCTATAATTTTTCAATCAAACAAGTTCACCAATATGATAAAGAACAAAACAAACAAAAATTTTATATGTCAGAATTTGAATTCAAACCTATTCACAAATTTTTCAAAATCACAATCTCATCCATAAAATATTTGAAAAATTCGAATTCCGATATCATTTCCTTACATGTCTATAACAACACACCTTACCAAGTAACATTACCTTTAGGACTTTTAGGATATTGTGAAACCAACGCTACAATATCACCAATACACGAAAAAGCCTATCGCGTAAATAATATACTCCAATTACTAGATATTTGCCAATCTACAATTCTTAATGAAGAATTATCTATAAATAATATAATAAGTAACGAAAACAGAAATGCGGATTATTTCACAAAAACTCCATATTTCAAACCTACATTCAACATAAGTAACTACACAGAGGACCAACAAAAATTTTTAACAATGTTTAATTTCCAACATTCACAAATAACACAAGACGAATTCGAAAAATTAGCCAAACAGCTAATTAAATATTCATCAGTCTATGCAACATCAAAATTCGATGTTGGAAAAATCAGTTCATCACTACATCTCCCGTTAAAACCAGACGCAGTTTTCAAAAAACAGAGAGCAAGTAAAGTACCAATTCACTTACATGATAAAGTGAACAGATTACTCGATATTTTAGAACAATACAACATTATATCACCAGTAAACAAAGAAGAACAACCAAAAGGCAACACATTTATCAACCCTGTTATCATTCTAGCTAAAGGAGAATCATTAAAAATCGTTCTCGATGCTAGATACCTCAATTCACTTATAGATGAATCAAAATGTAATTGGCCCATTGAACCAATACAAGTTATTTTAACAAAAATAAACGGCAAATACTTTACAACCGCCGATATGAATAGTGCATACAATCAAATGCCACTAGATGAACAATCACGACGTTTAACACAATTTGTTATCGGAAACCAACAATATGAATTCAACCGCTTATTCTATGGAATATCCATAGGACCAGCAGCATTTTCAGCTTTTATGAGCAAAATTTTTAGACCACTAATACTCAAGAAAAACGCAATCACCTATTTAGACGATGTTTTTATGCAATCACAAACAAAAGACGAGATGTTCAATGTTTTAGAAAAATATCACCAAATACTTCAGAACGAAAATCTGAAGGCCGCCCCCGATAAATCACACTTCTTTTTGACAAGAGTTAAATTCTTAGGACACAATATAGAAAGAAAAACAATCACTCCATTGAAATCACGCATTGACGCTATTCAAAAACTTCAACCACCAACAAATAAAAAGAAAATCCAAGAATTTCTTGGAATCTTAAACTTTTTAAGTAAATATGTTTATAAAATGCAATTATATCTACGACCATTTTATAACATCCTTAGACAACAAAATAATTTTGAATGGAACACAGAACATCAAACACGATTTGAAGAAATAAAGAAACTTTTAACTGAACAAATTTCAAACACAATTCCAGATTCAAATCAACCATTTTATGCAATGTGCGATGCTTCGAACTTTGGCATCGGTGCAGCACTATTACAATCACATAATGGTACAAATAAAATGAACCTCATATCAGCAAATTCTCGATTATTCACTCAAGCAGAGCTACGACTCTCAACTCTAATGAGAGAATGTACAGCCATAATATATACACTGACAGAATATGAATTTCTGATACTTGGATCAAAACACCCCACAGTTCTATTCACAGACCATAAACCAATCATCTTTCTTTTTACACAAAAGTCTAATCCAAACCACCGAGTTTACAGATTTCAACTAATTCTAATGAAATTTCCAAACTTACATATAGTTTGGACTGCAGGAAAAAATCTTGCATTACCAGACACCTTAAGTCGAAATACACCACCTGAATTACTTACACGAAAAACAACAGTTGAAATACCCAAAAACATAAAATTCTACCTTGCAGAAAACGAAACATCACCCCGATTGGAATGCAAATATGCAGTAAAAACTGATATTGAACAATCACAAATAAATAATTTACAACATTTCCCACTTTAATTAGATTGTCAAAATAATCATTATGAAGTTGATCTACTTGGAACATCAACTTTCAAACCAATCCCATATTCTCAATGGATAAAAAATAACACCCAACAAAAACGAACAAAACAACACCCACCTAAGAAAGACCATTTTCCACTAATTGAAAAAGAAAATTTAACTGATAAAATAAATTTATCAGGACCACAAACAAATGATTCAAAATACACAATAAATCAAGTTTTTGACCTTCACGACCCACTTGATACAATACCCTTATCTAAATTCGAAATTGAAAACATTTTTCTCCCTCCAACAGAAACGATTACAATTTCAACACTGAAACAATATCAAAATCTTGACCCGATAATTAGACAACTAAAATCATGGCACAAATATAAAACTAAACCTGTCAAGGCAGATTCAACCGTTCTAGGAAACAAAACACTCCTCCGATACTTTCGCAAATATAACAACACAACAATTAACGAAAATACAGACCTTTTAGAGTATAACCTGAATGAATCTACAGTTCCCTGTCTCCCTTTAAGTATGATTCTTATAGCTTTTAATATTTCACATACACAAAATATTAAAGGACACTCTGGATCAGAAAAAACATATTCAAATTTTATACAAAATTTTTACTTCCCAAATGCACCAATTTGGATAAAAGTACTATGCAATGACTGTATAGTATGTCAACTAAATAAACCTTACCCAAATCAAAAACAAATAGCACAAAAACAAGATTTTAAAGGACAAAGCTTGTACTTTAACCATCGTATCTCATTTGATACCAAAGGACCAATTTCACCCTCATCCGAAGGAAACTCCTACATTATGGTAATTGTTGACGCATTTACACATTATGTAGCACTTAACCCAGTACCACATTGTAACGCTTATTACGCTTACACAACACTCTATGAACACTGGATAGCAAAATTCGGACTACCAGAAATTTTAGTTACAGACAACGGTACAGAATTCATAAATAATGAAATTATCACACTATGTCATTTATATAACATTAAACACAAACCACGTACATCTCATGCACCTTGGACAAACGGCTTAGTCGAAGGTATGAACCGTTCATTACAAGAATATCTTAGATGTATCATCAACGGAAATGATACAAAATATACCGAATGGTCAGCAGATGTAAAATTATTTCCCTTAGCGTATAATTCACAAATTACGACAACTTTAGGAATGTCACCATACGAAATGGTTTTTAACCAAAAGCCACGCAAACCAATAATGTTTACAGCAAATTCTCATAAAAACGCACAAGGTTATTGTCAACCAAATAAAGATTCAATTTGTTATAACCTACCTTTACATACACACGATGAAGATCATTTTCATCACCCACAAATTCTTAAACTAGCCTCCGGTACACACACCGAATGGATTCTAAATAGAGATAAAAAACACAATGAAATTTATCAAAAAATAACAAAAAAGTTATTACAAAGACAAAACATTAATGAACAAATCAATTCACGTTTTACACCAGCCTCCGAATTGAAAATTGGAACATTTGTTTTAATACCTAATTTTAATACTCAAAAAGGAATTTCTAAAAAATTACAACCCCTTCGAAAAGGACCATACCAAATAATTGCAAAACCCACTGATGTCACATATAAAATTACCGACTCAAACAAAAAAGAAATCGTTCAACATCGAAACAACCTATTACCTTATCACCCAAAAGAATACGCACTCCGCGAATTAACTCAATTATATTCTTTCACAGGATTAAAAATCATTCAAAATGAACCACATCTGAAAAACACAGAACAAAATGATAACCCCACCGAAAATCAAAACACAAAACCAACCGCCACCAAAAACAATACACAAAACCATAAAGAATTACCAAAACAAAGAAAAAATAGAAAAATGACCGAACAAATAATACCCCAAGAACAAATCGACAAATCAGAAAATAGAAAAACAACAAGACTCCGAAATCAACCACGTAAAAACTATAAAATATTCATCCCCCAATCTAAAATTTTAAAGAAAGTGGAATTTCAAAAGTAATTTTAACATTATACTTCACTATCTTGAAACCTTCGAAACATTTTTCATTTTTCAAAATAACATGCTGACAAGTACGTAATAATTCTAGTTCAAAATAGACCAATAGGATTCATCCAATCCGTCACTTTCTCTAACTCAAACTAAGACCAATTAGACGAATCATATAGAACTCCAGGCACATCTATAACTATAACTTTACGACCTCCAGGTCAAAAATAAGCAAACCACTCCAACTTGACAACTAAAATAAATATCACCATAATACCGTACCCCTCCCTTATCTAATAACCCAAAGATCAACAATATTTCCCCAACTCAGACCACGAATACCCCCAAAACAAATTTGTTAACTTAGCCTAAAGTAACAAAATGAACATTTTAATTAGCCTAAAGTATAAAAATCTCACCATACCCCGGATCATTTGACAAACAAAAATAAAGAAAAAGACGACCTCCCGATCACCATGAAAATTGCCCCCAACAATTTTTTACAAAACTCAACCCACTTGTCAAAAAACTAATAAATAATCCGACCACACGTGAAAATCGCCTCGAACAGCAAAAAATATTCGACCAAGAGATCATTTCTTAAATGCTCTTCTCTCAATCAGTTACTCAAATACTCATAAATCTTAAACATTTTTTTACAATACTTGAAACCTTTATAATATTTCTTTTTGATATACTTGAATCTTTTCTAATAATCCTAATCATTTTTTGTAACATTTTTTTAATTTTCTACACTATACTCGAACTATTCCTCCAACTTTCCAAAACCCTTGATTACATCCACAGGTACGATTCATATAAATTGTCTAAATGATACGAAAAATTTTCAGTAGAACTGATATTTTTTTTATTGTTTGTAATTTTCATAGCATTCTTATCATCCCTCATTTTGACAATATGTAAATATATAAAGAAAGCAATCTTCACATTTGCCCTAGCAACAATCCTTCTAATTCTTTTTTTGGAAGAATATTATAATAAACATAAACCTTCCCACTAAAGTAACAATTCAAAAATCCATCAAAAATTGCTACCCAACAGTCACAAAGTCAGTCTTCACCGACATCATCCCAAGATAACCAAACACCACCTTCAATTACTCAAAATCCTCAAACATCTACACGAATTTCTTTTCAAGACAATCCATACACTTTTGAAGAACGACATGCTCGTTTATCAGAACCACTAGAACCAGTTCAACGACAAGCACCTCTAAGCGAACCAACATATAACCTATACCCAACACTACCACAAGAACTAAGTAGAATAAGAAATCCTAGTCAAAACCAAAATACAGTCGAAATAAATAGACAAATTATACATCCTCGACGAAACAGAAATTTTCAAACTCCCCGAGTTCATTTTGATATACCTCAATCCCCATCACAAAACACTCCAGAAAACCCCATTGGTATATTACCAGAAACCCCTACGCTTCTTTCACAACGTAGCACCTCAAGCCTACCATCAGATTACTTAGGTTCAACACCAACATCTGAACAAATACGTGAAAATCCCTTTAATCCCCCAAACCAGGCATCACGACTACCATATTGGACAACACATTCATTTACACAAGGTGAATTAAATTTAGTCAATAATCCAATAGATATTTCTACGGATACAACAACATCCTCATCACTACCAGAAACATTATCACTACCATCAACACCATCAATAAGCCAGATTTCACCACCACCTTTTAACTTAAATTTTCCAAATAATCTCGACGCCAGATATCGAGAACAATCATCAATAAATATTCCTTTAAGACTAGATTGGAATACATTTACAGCACCTCCACCATTATTTGGACAACATCAAGAAAGTAACCGCCTTCATAACTGGGCACTTAATAGATTACAATATCGCCAAGATATTCACAACGATATCCGTGATCACAATATTCAAATACTCCAACAAAACAGTTTACAATTAAAGTTTGAAATCACAGTTAAGTTAAATAATATTACCCAACATCCCTACCCATTAAATCCACCTAACATAACAGCTCAATCACTACCACCACCGTTTATAACTACTGAAGTAATATACAAATACGACAGATATACCAAAAACACAATTGGCTACATTACATTTTATAATCCATACTCAGGATTATCATACACATGTATATTCTAAAATTATTAATTTTTCTCCAACTCCTTTTTCTAGTAATCTCAAATCAAAACATAAACCCTTCCCCTCGTACAGGACCACAAGATTTATTAGTAACACATTACGATTGTGAAGAAAATGAACAAAAAACACTACATAAATATGCAATAAATCAAGTATCACAATGTGAAACAGAACCACAAGCTATAGAAACCACAGATGTAATAGCAACACTCTATTCAAAAGCCCGAGCAACAACAGTTACAGGTTATAAATTCACAGCAACATTTTCCGAAAAGAAAGTACATTGTTCACAAGTCTCGAACGGAAACAAAAACCGACTTGACCATGAATCATTCTATCAGAGTAATATAGAACGTCTTTTACATCTCAACCCCGACGATTGTAAAAGTGAATTACTTAGACTAAACATCACACAAAATAAAAACTCCGCAAGAAAGTTAGTTAATTTTCAAGTTTTTTCAGACTCTGTACATCAATCACAACTTGAAAGACACCAAGGACATATAAAACTAGACGAAAAATACCCGTATAACGGCGCACACGGACGATTAACCTATGACCTACACGATAAACATTGGATACCACACATTGGTATAAATGACCCATCAAACTGCAAAGCAGACACAAAAAATAAAGGATACCAAGAAATAATGTTTTTCGATTGGAAAATACAACTCGAAAAAATTCAACTCACACGAGATTTATCAGACAACACAATGATCTATCAAGGAATTAGATTACCTTGTAAAAATGATCAAGGTTATTGCGACCCTACAACGAGAACACAAGCAACAATTGTTTGGTTCCCCGAAGATACATGTACAACATTTCAAGTAGCAAAAATACACGCTCGTATGATAAAATTTCACGAAAAATATTTTATACAATCAATTCCATATGAACAAGTCCATCCATCACGAAAACTAAGTTCTAATTTTAGAAACATAGACAATATAGAAAATAAATTGACACGTTTTCAAATATATCAAGAAACAGAACTTGCATGTAAATACAAGAATCCACTTCACAGAACACAATACTCTGAAATATTAGTTGAATACGAAAAAGGATTCGACATGACCACTGGAAAAGTAAAAATCGACCCATATGCCACAGGTCATCCTCCAAACGAAGGAACATCCTATATACCAGTTAATTTTGAAAAAAGCAACGGACAACCTGGTGGACATCTAAAACCCCATGACACCAGAAGCACACGCTTACAAGAATTATCACTAATGAATACTACATATTTCGGTAATATCCACTATGATATTCATTTAGATATGAAACTAGATTATACAATTAGCCGAATTTTTCAAGAAATGTCACTCTCCGAATTAGAAACACTACACCAACTATGCGAATTAGAACGAACACAAATATTACAATCACTTGCACTAGCAGTATTAAAAATACCCTATGCAGGATACTTATTATCTGGAAATAGATCAAATTTTTTAGACTATGAAGGAAACATCTTATGGTTTTATACTTGTACTAAAAAAGTATCACCACTATACGTTTTTGAAGATAAACGATGTTATAAAAGAATCCCTATCTTTTATAAGAATAAAGTACATTTCGTGGATACACTTTCACGAAGAACCTATTTCTGGGATACCGCAGTCCCATGTGGATCAGAAAACAGCCACAATGTAGTACAACTAAACCCTGATGAAAATAAATATTATCTTCTCACTCCATATCCCACATTAATGCAATCACTCAAAAAATTTTCACCAGAAAGCATTCGCGCTATTGCTCGAAACCCAAATATAGACTTACAATCAATAGGAATCTATTCAAAATCAGATATTCAACATCACATTAGAACACAACAATTCCAAGAATTATTAACACAAATGGACACTATACAAAGACAATCAATAGACCAAAATTTACGCAAACTTGCAGAAACCGCAGGATTTGCCGATATCTACACGCAAGACTATAGCGGATATTTAAAGACATTAAAGATTATATATATCTCAACGGTGAAAAATACCGTCCCCAAGATATATCACCAATTAACATTTTTAGCTTTGTTACACTCAAAAATGAGATCCTCGATTTTCTAGGATGGCCCTACTACATCTTAGAAAAATTGACTATTTTATACGCAATGTTTAACTTTATTGGATTTCTTTTCTCACTTTTAAAAGGAATCTACAACACATGTGCTATACACACACAAGTAAACAGACAAGCAAGCGTAGCACGCATACTCTTTGCAGGATTTTTTGGAATCTTTTCTACATCTATAAACAAAATTCTTTTAGACGCACAAATAAAAGAATATAATACAAAAATAGCAACACGACAAAATACATACGACGAAGAACATAACAATGTAGACATAACGCCAACGGCACCACAATTACCACCCCTACCAAATAACCATCCACTATCCCTAGTCCCACGAAATTTTCGAAATTTAGCCATCATACATAATCCAAATTTTCGACTCACCACATCACAAAGTCCCATCCAACATATAATGACACACCAGTCACAAGATGATAATACTTATGAACAAATTATTGAACAACCCCATACCACCGCTTTTCAGTCTCAAAATAATCATTTTTTTAGCCCACGATGAGCCGCCAACTTGGATCACTACACCGATCACATTCCCACCCAACCAATCTTACCTCTCCAATCCCAATAATACCACTTTTTGCTTTTCCGCCACCCGATTTTCCATCTAGTAATGTAACATCAGGCATGAATTCCGACACTAATTCACACATCTCAGTTTTATATCACATCTCACAACTCAATAACCCGAATATTGAAACCCCCGATGAATTTGCCGACTCAGAACCATCCCCATCAAATCATTTTCATAATTCTTCTAATTTTTCTCAACCCCCTTTTCAACCCATATTATCCAATAACCCTGACCCAATCACTTCCACACCCTCTTATGCTTCCCAAGTTACCCCAACCTACTCCTCATACCATTCTGACCAATCATCTCATTCTCCAGACACCCCGCGAATCTCCCCAGAGCTAGATAATTTTATTACCCTTCAACAACAACCCTACCACCTCCATACCCCAACAATAAACCAAATCTCCTCCACAATAAATTCATCCAACCCCCCTACCCCTACACCCTCTTCAAATTATACTGAATCATTAGCACCATCATCCACATCAACTGAATCTTCACTCAACACTAATAGAGCTTACCGCACTTTTAAAAGAAAGTTCCCCAACCATCCTTTCCCAGCAAAACCAGGAACAGCCCGTGAATACATCAACCACCCCAAGCATACTAACACAAAAGAATTTTTAGCCATCACCTTACCCTCATTCCCACAATACACCTTAAACACCCCCCACGACACTAACGAAACACGCAACTTTGTAGATGAATACGTTTTAATGCCCACTCTCTCTTGGACCTCATATTATCATTTTACTAACCCTCTTTGCTTACCTTTATCTAACACTCACATCGATATAGAGCGAAATACGGACATGCTATATCGACTCACTACACCACTAACCGCTAGACAATTTACTTACGTTGGATATAAAAAATCACTAAAAACACACACTGCACCTAGAGCTAACGAATATACACTAGAATACTATGATCACAACATCATCAGAGCTAACCAAGATCAATTCTTAGACGACGATCGCTTCGCTAATCCACAAATTACCGAAAAATTTTTCATCAAGACACCATATATATTTACACTAAACATCTTCGACCGAAAGTTTGATCACATTATCTCAGAAGCACTAACAGACACACAAGCATACGAAAGTTTTAAAGAACGCTTCCAAATATTTTCACTAACCTTTCATTTCCTTGCACCACACGAAAGAGATTTACACTGCTCACACGATATTATGTTGCGCACTAAACAAACCCACACATATAGTTATTATCGCTTCATCCAAAATCACTTTGACCTACACACACCCTCTAGACAACCACACCATCGTTTTCAATTCATTAATTCCAAATACACTTCACCATTTTTCCTAAATTTCACATATTGCATTAAAGATACTAACCTTCATGGTATTCTTCGCAATTATGATCCCATAACCCAAATGTACATCTTCTGTCCCATCACCAAGACCTTCAACGCCGAAGAATCCCGACCCTTCCTTATCCCGCACGAGTTTGTACAACCTATAGAAATCCCAATTTTAGAATTCATCCACAACACTAAATTCAATCACAAATTATATAATCTAATCCAAAACACACCTTATGAGTTTGCAGTTGGCACTGAAGAACTAACCACTATTAAGGCACTTCAATTGCTTTGGCCACTGCTTCAGACTAAAAATATCATCCGCATCTTAGCTAAACTACTAACAACTTCAGAACTAATTCACGACATCTTCCCCCACGGTTTTTTCCCCGACGACTAACAGGTAAGTATGAATTAAATGAATATTACTAACTAATTAAATATTAAAAAACTCACCATACTTTATCCATGTTTTCCTTAGATTTTTAGCCTTCATCCGACGATCATCACCTACAAAAACCACAAAAAACAAATAAAGATCGCAAATTTCATCAAACAGATTTCAACAATTCTATTAATCTCTTACACTTATAAATTTATAAATTTAATACCAATGCAGTAAATTCATTTCTAAAATTTTCCCCACAAGCAGTAAATCTAATTATGATGAAAATTTGTAACTTAAAATTCCCCCATAACTAGCAGTAAATTTCCAAATTCTATGCAGTAAATTAATAAAATGCAAATGCAGTACTAACCTTTTGATATTCTCATTTATTCGCACAGAAATTCTATCCACACTCGCACAGCTCGCCCACGAAGAATTGTTTAAAATAATGAATTTCAGTTTCAAGTTTTCACACTCAACAACTCTAACATATAATAACATGTTTCAAACTTTCCTTTAACCCGGTTGGAAAGGAATCATATACTAAACAAAACTAACCAACGCAGCTTACTAAATACCACAAATCATAGAATAACAGCATGACTAAGAAAAGGAAACCAACGGTACCCAAACCGGATTAACCCAGCTTAAAACTGGATAATTTATTCTTTTGAAGACTATTATAAAGTCTAAGAAAGAAATAATAAAACACAAAAAAGTCGAAAGACAAACCCATACCACGAACAATTTGCTTTTTGGAAAAAGGACATAACCAACAAGACATAAGAAAAACCACAACAAACCCAACATAAAACGTTGTCACATAACAGGACCCCTCACAAAAACCGCATGAAATCATACTCCCACTCCTGGCCTAACCCACCAGGAAGGACGTCCTGAGCATGCTCTATAGCCGGCCTAACCCACCGCGCTACATCCACGCTTTGTGACCACACCTCTATTTTTAATAAGAGCTACTCAAGTGTGAGTAACTCTTCAAAATAACCGAACTAAAACAAAAAGCTTTTGTGAAAACAATTAACTAAAATCATAATTAAAAAATATTAAACTAATAAATGTTTTATAAAATGTAAATTACATTATGCAATACATAGATCAGAATACAACACCAAGGACGAACATCTAAAGACAAAACGACCCCACTACACTCGAGAGAGAATGGCCAACCACAATCGATATGCCACTCACAATCACAACTCAAAGGATTTAGAGTACGACTTGACTTCGCAGAAAAGGACTTCATTGAACTAGACCAATGACCACCTCGATGTCCAAGTATACGTACAGATCCGAGTAACCAGGCATCCCCTCCACGCACAATCTCCACGCCATTCCCAAATTAGATCAGACCCAAAAGAAGTTCTCCACGCAGAACAGAAAAACCTGACATAGCAAACCATTCTGAAATCAGATTTGAGTTTGTTGCAAAGACTTAGTCGTTGTCACTAGAAGACACCACGTCTTATGTCTCTAACTCCAGCTTCCTGGAACTTCTTTAACAAAGAGGAAACGGAAGAAAATGATGTTCGCCAAAAACCAACGTCCATCATCCATCCTTCGAATCGCAGAAGAACTATTCTAAAAAACTTTGTAAAACCCGGATGGGTGGAACCTGATCTAAACTACATTTTATGATTGGATAAATTAGATATTTTACCAATGTAAAGTATTTAATATTAACCAATCATGATCCATCTAACTAACAACCCACTTATTTGTAAGTGCTGAAGTTACTTGTAATTTCAGCACCAGAGAGATTTGAATTTAACTTAGAAATTAGTTGGACTCTCCCGAGCACTTCAGCAGCCGCAATAAACCAGTATACCCTAGATCTATTGAGCCTAGCAGAGACTAGTTAAACAACCTGAGACTAGATAGTATAAGAGTAAGATTAGGATCGGTATTAGACTAAGAAGTTGCACGAATCTATCCGGCCGAAAATAAGATAGCGTGACGAGCAGACGGTGTACCCTATCCGAAATTACTCTATGAGTTAACCAACTCGGTCCTAACTCATTATGAGAACCCGAGCTCTATATGTTTGAGGGGTTCATTGCGCAAATAGTACAGCATATTCCAACCACTGTTTTTGAAGCGAACATAGCAAAAAAATTAGTTTTCGAAGTCTCTCATTTTATCTTCCACTTTTGAGTGAAAAATGTTATAAAGGCGCCACAATAGGTGAAATTAGCCATAAAATTTACTTTGTTTTTCAATTTCAATAGATGGCCACAATTTATTTTTACAGAAAAATTATATGGATTCGGCAAGTCAAGTTTTTGAAAGTTTGACCGTCGTTTAGTATTTTTTGGACTTTAAAAAAAACCCTATCAAATCTGAAATGAAAGGTTCAGTCGAAAGATACGATTGCGAGAGTTTTTTATGCAGAAAAGGTGACATTTTTTTGCATTTTTTGGCTCAAAATTTTTATCGGCTCACTGATTCTATTTTGCTTTTTGATGAGCAAAACATATTTATTTGTTTTTCGATTTCTTTGGGGGGGGGGGGGGGTTTGTGGGGGCGTTTAATTATAAATTTCGAAGTTTTAATTTTTTCTCTGTCATTTTTTTCTTCTGGCTTATTGGCTATCTGCTCAAATTTTTTCCGCTTTTTTGTCGCTTTTCAAATTTTAAGTCAATGCTAGTTTTTTATTCAATTGTTTAGCTCAAAACAAACGTTAATTTTCTTTCTGAGAAATTGAAATAAAGATACGATAAATTAGCTTGAACTAATCTTGCTTCGAAAGCTTGTAAGCATTTTCGGATTTTGTCGGATTTTCTGACAACTATTTTGACTTGTAACGCAAGTTGTGCAAACTCCACTCGGCCTGTGAGTTAAAACTCTGAAAAGGTGGTATGTGAGCGTTGATCAGTATTATTTTTCTTGCAACTTTTTTTTCAGAGGCCAAATTCATTATAAACTTAACTTGAGACAATACATTTGCGACATGATGATTTTTGTGCATTTTATTATTTTGCACCAGATTATTTATTATTGTCATTTTTCTTTTCTTTTACTTGTGTTTATTTATGTTTGTGTTTTATCGCAAAAAATGTGAAGCTCCACTTCGCCTTTGTGTCTAAGTTTTGTGTTTTTGGCATATATCAGTTATATTTTGACCGGTTCTGCATTTAAGTTCACGCTCTAATCAAAATTTCATTTTTTTAATGTTTGTAAATGCACCTACACATTTTTTTTTAATTCGACCTAAAATTTATATTGGCTTAGGTGTTTTGTTTTGCACTTTTGATGAGCGAAACATGTTTTTCTTTGTTTTTGGTCTTTGGTATCTAAAAATTTTTTTGATGTTTTATTTTTTTCTTTTTGAAATCACTTTTTTCGGCTCATTGACTATCTGCACAAAAACTTTCCGCTTTCTTATCGCTTCGTAAATTTTAAGTCAATGCTAGTTTAATTATCAATTGTTTTACTCAGTTTCAACTTTAATTCTGAGAAATCGAGATAAAAAACGAAAATTTTGCGAGATCTAGTTTTGTCTCGATGTTTTCAAAACTCTTTTTAAACTTAGCTTTAATTTTTTTACTGTCATATATTTAGGTCAGATATTCAGCTCATATATCTTTGTAGCTAACACTCATTTAAGATTCTGTAACATGATTTGACTATAATCGGATCTACTTTACAATCTCCGCTTTGAAGCGCACGTATTGGGGGCATTTAGGAAGTACAGCAATCTTTTCATTTCCGAATGATTAACTTTTATTCTCCAGAGGGGCGGGGGAGGGGTGGGGGTGCTCCAAAAAGGGTAGTAAAGGGCATTTGTAAACTATATGTTCCTTTCATCTCCGATGTCAACATGTTTAATATTCCCGCAAATGTTTGAGTGTTTATTCGCAATTGGCATTTCTGATCCGCTCCGTTATGTTTGAATCGATCACAATCGCTTTCTTGCCTGGCTTCCAGTTCACTGGACACACCTGGAACAAAAACTTTTACGGTTTTCATTTTTTTAAAAGAATTTTCATGTTTACCCAAAAAGAAAGTTCCATTATAAGAAGGAACCATCTCATAATGCGAACCCCTAAGTTCATATCGGTTAGCTGATTGTGCTTGTTTGTAAGACCTGCATCTATTTTGGCTAATACTTCTGCGATGCGATACATGTAATGCTCCGGCATGCCACGAGAAAAGGTTATGGCTTGAACACGTGCTACTCCCAGGTTTACCAAAAAAAAACACAATACTTATATTTCATGTTCTACGAGGCAAATTTTACTGGACTTTCCTGAGCAGAAACACCACCTTTTTACCAGAAATTTGAGAATTGGCTTTGCGATTCGCAGACCTATGTAAAGCTATCCAGCCTGTCTAAGCATAGTCATAAGCGAAGCTCTATTTGTGCGATTCAAAGGCTTTTTTAGCATCTAGAACTTTCACGTGGTACTACTATTTCAGCCGTAATCGGTCAGGCTGTGGAAGACCTGACGCTAGAGATAAAGTGAGAGCTCGTCCTCACCCACTATCATTGCCAAGGCATGGAATCACTTACACAATCTGACGATCTCGAAATTAATTGTCGACATCCAATTTTGGCTGATCCAACTTAAGTCTTTCTCAACGCGCCTTCGGTGCCACTATAAATTAATTTTGAATGGGATGGGAGTGGCGAAAAGCCAGCTACAAAGAATCATTTTTGTGGAAACCTTTCACAAAAGGTTCCTAAACACGGAACTTTTGGCGGCGCAGAAAGTCCTGGCAAAGTACGGTCTTAAGTAGTGTTTTGGGAGACCTCGGAAAATCAATTCGGCCGACCTATTAAAAAAACACAATTTTTGGCTTTTTCTAAAACTTACATCCCTCGACCCTTTGAGCAATGACTTCAGAAACATACATTTAATTCCCAAAAAAAGTACAAGTATTTTTTGAAAAAAAATCAGCGGACAAACGTTTTTGAAATTTTTTTATGCTGATTTTTTTTCTGCTGATTTTTTTTAAAACGAATATGATCGAACCATCCTATGCAACTTGCAAAGATGTAAGCATGATCACTTTCAGCTCTTTATAAATGTTTTTTCCTTTTTTAATTACTTCAAACTCTGTTGCGAATGAGACCTAATTTTGAGAAATGCGCACAAACGGCTTGACCTTCTCCAGAATAATTTGTCGTTGCCCCAACAATTTTGCTTAAATGTTTTTGGGACCTTATGTAGGCCTTCTCGTGGCGGTATTGTTTATGATCAGCAAATATGCTGGTCTAGCTATCTGCACTTCAAAAAAATCATATACTGGATAATTTTGCTGTATGCATCTGTTCACAGTTTGGCCAATAAAAATCCGACAAAAATTCGTTTCTTGATCTGCTCAATTCAAGTTTCGACCGTGCTCGAGATATGTTTTGCCCGTGCTCCAGGTATGATTCGAAGGTGCTCGAGGTATATTTCGACCGTGCTCGTGGTAAGTTTCGACCGTGCACGACCGTGCTCGAGGTATGTTTCGACCGTGCTAGAGGTATATTTCGACCGCGCTCGATGTATTTTTCGACCGTGCTCGTGTTATGTCTCGACCGTGCTCGGCCGTGATCGAGGTATGTTTCGACCATGCTCGAGGTATGTTTCGAGCGTGCTCGAGGTATGATTCGACCGTGCTCGAGGTATGATTCGACCGTGCTCGAGGTATGTTTCGAACGTGCTCGAGGTATGTTTCGACCGTGCTCGAGATATGTTTGCTCGTGGTATGATTCGACCGTGCTTTAGGTATGCTTTGACCGTGCTCGTGGTATGATTCGACGGTGCTCGTGGTATGATTCGACCGTGCTCGAGGTACGTTTCGACCGTACTCGAGTCATGTTTCGACCCTGCTCGAGGTATGCTTCGACCGAGCTCGTGGTACGTTTCGACCGTGCTCGAGGTATGATTCGACCGTGCTCGACTGTGCTATGATCGAACCATCCTATGCAACTTGCAAAGATGTAAGCATGATCACTTTCAGCTCTTTATAAATGTTTTTTCCTTTTTTAATTACTTCAAACTCTGTTGCGAATGAGACCTAATTTTGAGAAATGCGCACAAACGGCTTGACCTTCTCCAGAATAATTTGTCGTTGCCCCAACAATTTTGCTTAAATGTTTTTGGGACCTTATGTAGGCCTTCTCGTGGCGGTATTGTTTATGATCAGCAAATATGCTGGTCTAGCTATCTGCACTTCAAAAAAATCATATACTGGATAATTTTGCTGTATGCATCTGTTCACAGTTTGGCCAATAAAAATCCGACAAAAATTCGTTTCTTGATCTGCTCAATTCAAGTTTCGACCGTGCTCGAGATATGTTTTGCCCGTGCTCCAGGTATGATTCGAAGGTGCTCGAGGTATATTTCGACCGTGCTCGTGGTAAGTTTCGACCGTGCACGACCGTGCTCGAGGTATGTTTCGACCGTGCTAGAGGTATATTTCGACCGCGCTCGATGTATTTTTCGACCGTGCTCGTGTTATGTCTCGACCGTGCTCGGCCGTGATCGAGGTATGTTTCGACCATGCTCGAGGTATGTTTCGAGCGTGCTCGAGGTATGATTCGACCGTGCTCGAGGTATGATTCGACCGTGCTCGAGGTATGTTTCGAACGTGCTCGAGGTATGTTTCGACCGTGCTCGAGATATGTTTGCTCGTGGTATGATTCGACCGTGCTTTAGGTATGCTTTGACCGTGCTCGTGGTATGATTCGACGGTGCTCGTGGTATGATTCGACCGTGCTCGAGGTACGTTTCGACCGTACTCGAGTCATGTTTCGACCCTGCTCGAGGTATGCTTCGACCGAGCTCGTGGTACGTTTCGACCGTGCTCGAGGTATGATTCGACCGTGCTCGACTGTGCTCGTGGTATGTTTCGACCATGCTCAATCGTGCTCGAGGTATGTTTTGACCGTGCTCGAGGTATGTTTCGAACGTGCTCGAGGTATGTTTCGACCGTGCTCGAGATATGTTTGCTCGTGGTATGATTCGACCGTGCTTTAGGTATGCTTTGACCGTGCTCGTGGTATGATTCGACGGTGCTCGTGGTATGATTCGACCGTGCTCGAGGTACGTTTCGACCGTACTCGAGTCATGTTTCGACCCTGCTCGAGGTATGCTTCGACCGAGCTCGTGGTACGTTTCGACCGTGCTCGAGGTATGATTCGACCGTGCTCGACTGTGCTCGTGGTATGTTTTGACCGTGCTCGACCGTGCTCGAGGTATGTTTCGACTGTGCTCGAGGTATGTTTCAACAGTGCTCGTGGTATGTTTCGACCGTTCACGACTGTGCTCGAGGTATGCTTTGACCGTTCTCGTGGCATGAATCGACCGTGCTCGACCGTGCTCGAGGTATGTTTCGAGCGTGCTCGAGGTATGATTCGACCGTGCTCGAGGTATGATTCGACCGTGCTGCAGGTATGTTTCGAACGTGCTCGAGGTATGTTTCGACCGTGCTCGAGGTATGTTTCGAGCGTGCTCGTGGTATGATTCGACCGTGCTTTAGTTACGCTTTGACCGTGCTCGTGGTATGATGATTCGACGGTGCTCGTGGTATGATTCGACCGTGCTCGAGGTACGTTTCGACCGTGCTCGACGCACTCGAGGTATGTTTTGACCGTGCTCGAGGTATGTTTCGACTGTGCTCGAGGTATGTTTCGACGTGCTCGTGGTATGTTTTGAGCATGCTTGAGGTATGCTCCGACCGTGCTCGTGGTATGTTTCGACCGTGCTCGAGGTATGTTTCAACAGTGCTCGTGGTATGTTTCGACCGTTCACGACTGTGCTCGAGGTATGCTTTGACCGTTCTCGTGGCATGAATCGACCGTGCTCGACCGTGCTCGAGGTATGTTTCGAGCGTGCTCGAGGTATGATTCGACCGTGCTCGAGGTATGATTCGACCGTGCTGCAGGTATGTTTCGAACGTGCTCGAGGTATGTTTCGACCGTGCTCGAGGTATGTTTCGAGCGTGCTCGTGGTATGATTCGACCGTGCTTTAGTTACGCTTTGACCGTGCTCGTGGTATGATTCGACGGTGCTCGTGGTATGATTCGACCGTGCTCGAGGTACGTTTCGACCGTGCTCGACGCACTCGAGGTATGTTTTGACCGTGCTCGAGGTATGTTTCGACTGTGCTCGAGGTATGTTTCGACGTGCTCGTGGTATGTTTTGAGCATGCTTGAGGTATGCTCCGACCGTGCTCGTGGTATGTTTCGACCGTGCTCGACTGTGCTCGAGGTATGTTTCGACCGTGCTAGAGGTATATTTCGACCGCGCTCGATGTATTTTTCGACCATGCTCGTGTTATGTCTCGACCGTGCTCGGCCGTGATCGAGGTATGTTTCGACCATGCTCGAGGTATGTTTCGAGCGTGCTCGAGGTATGATTCGACCGTGCTCGAGGTATGATTCGACCGTGCTCGAGGTATGTTTCGAACGTGCTCGAGGTATGTTTCGAGCGTGCTCGTGGTATGATTCGACCGTGCTTTAGGTAAGCTTTGACCGTGCTCGTGGTATGATTAGTAGGTGCTCGTGGTATAATTCGACCGTGCTCGAGGTACGTTTCGACCGTACTCGTGTCATGTTTCGACCCTGCTCGAGGTATGCTTCGACCGAGCTCGTGGTACGTTTCGACCGTGCTCGACCGTGCTCAAGGTATGTTTCGACCGTGCTCGAGGTATGATCCGACCGTGCTCGACTGTGCTCGTGGTATGGTTCGACCGTGATCGACCGTGCTCGAGGTATGTTTCGACTGTGCTCGAGGTATGTTTCAACAGTGCTCGTGGTATGTTTCGACCGTTCACGACTGTGCTCGAGGTATGCTTTGACCGTGCTCGTGGTACGAATCGACCGTGCTCGACCGTGCTCGAGGTATATTTTGACCGTGCTCGAGGTATGTTTCGACTATGCTCGAGATGTGTTTCGACCGTGCTCGTGGTATGATTTGAACATGCTCGAGGTATGCTCCGACCGTGCTCGTGGTATGTTTCGATCGTGCTCGACCGTGCTCGAGGCATGTTCCGACCGTGCTCGAGGTAAGTTTCGACCGTGCTCGAGGTATGTTTTGACCGTGATCGAGGTATGTTTTGACCGTTCTCAAGGTATGTTTTGACCGTGCTCGAGGTATGTTTCAACCGCTCTCGAGGTATGTTTCGACGGTGCTCGACCGTGCTCGTGGTATGTTTCGACCGTGCTCGACGCGCTCGAGGTATGTTTTGACTGTGCTCGAGGTATGTTTCGACGTGCTCGTGGTATGTTTCGAGCATGCTTGAGGTATGCTCCGACCGTGCTCGTGGTATGTTTCGATCGTGCTCGAGGTATGTTTATACCGTGCTCGAGGTATGTTTCGAACGTGCTCGAGGTATGCGTTGACCGTGTGACCGTGCTCGTGGTATGATTCGACCGTGCTCGACCGTGCTCAAGGTATGTTTCGACCGTGCTCGAGGTATGTGTTCGACGTAAGTTTCGATCGTGCTCGAGGTGTGTTTTGACCGTGCTCGAGGCAGTTTCGACCGTGCTCTAGGTATGTTTCGACCGTGGTCGTGGTATGATTCGACCGTGCTCGAGGTACGTTTCGACCGTACTCGAGGTATGTTTCGACCCTGCTCGAGGTATGCTTCGACCCTGCTCGTGGTACGTTTCGAACGTGCTCGAGGTATGTTTATACCGTGCTCGAGGTATGTTTCGAACGTGCTCGACGGTGCTCAAGGTATGTTTCGACCGTGCTCGAGGTATGATTCGACCGTGTTCAACTGTGCTCGTGGTATGCTTCGACCATGCTCAACCGTGCTCGAGGTATGTTTTGACCGTGCTCGAGGTATGATTCGAACGTGCTCGACTGTGCTCGTAGTATGTTTCGACCGTGCTCGACCGTGCTCGGGGTATGTTTCGACTGAGCTCTAAATATGTTTCAACAGTGCTCGAGGTATGCTTTGACCGTGCTCGTGGTATGAATCGACCGTGCTCGACCGTGCTCGAGGTATGTTTTGACCGTGCCCGAGGTATGTTTCGACTGTGGTCGAGGTATGTTTCGACCGTGCTCGTGGTATGTTTCGAACATGCTCGAGGTATGCTCCGACCGTGCTCGTGGTATGTTTCGACCGTGCTCGACCTTGCTCGAGGTATGTTCCGACCGTGCTGGAGGTAAGTTTCGATCGTGCTCGAGTTATGTTTTGACCGTGATCGAGGTATGTTTTGACCGTTCTCAAGGTATGTTTTGACCGTGCTCGAGGTATGTTTTGACCGTTCTCGAGGTATCTTTCGACGGTGCTCGACCGTGCTCATGGTATATTTCGACCGTGCTCGACCGCGCTCGAGGTATGTTTTGACCGTGCTCGAGGTATGTTTCGACTGTGCTCGAGGTATGTTTCGACGTGTTCGTGGTATGTTTCGAGCATGCTTGATGTATGCTCCGACCGTGCTCGTGGTATGATTCGACGGTGCTCTTGGTATGATTCGACCGTGCTCGAGGTACGTTTCGACCGTACTCGAGTCATGTTTCGACCCTGCTCGAGGTATGCTTCGACCGCGCTCGTGGTACGTTTCGACCGTGCTCGACCGTGCTCAAGGTATGTTTCGACCGTGCTCGAGGTATGATTCGACCGTGCTCGACTGTGCTCGTGGTATGTTTCGACCATGCTCAACCGTGCTCGAGGTATGTTTTGACCGTGCTCGAGGTATGATTCGAACGTGGCTCGACTGTGCTCGTGGTATGTTTCGACCGTGCTCGACCGTGCTCGAGGTCTGCTTCGACTGTGCTCGAGGTATGTTTCAACAGTGCTCGTGGTTTGTTTCGACGGTGCACGACCGTGCTCGAGGTATGCTTTGACCGTGCTCGTGGTATGAATCGACCGTGCTCGACCGTGCTCGAGGTATGTTTTGACCGTGCTCGAGGTATGTTTCGACTATGCTCGAGGTATGTTTCGACCTTGCTCGTGGTATGTTCGAACATGCTCGAGGCATGTTCCGACCGTGCTCGAGGTAAGTTTCGATTGTGCTCGAGTTATGTTTTGACCGTGATCGAGGTATGTTTTGACCGTTCTCAAGGTATGTTTTGACCGTGCTCGAGGTATGTTTCGACCGTTCTCGAGGTATGTTTCGATGGTGCTCGACCGTGCTCGTGGTATGTTTCGACCGTGCTCGACCGCGCTCGAGGTATGTTTTGACCCCGCTCGAGGTATGTTTCGACTGTGCTCGAGGTATGTTTCGACGTGCTCGTGGTATGTTTCGAGCATGCTTGAGGTATGCTCCGACCGTGCTCGTGGTATGTTTCGATCGTGCTCGAGGTGTGTTTTGACCGTGCTCGAGGCAGTTTCGACCGTGCTCTAGGTATGCTTTGACCGTGGTCGTGGTATGGTTCGACCGTGCTCGAGGTACGTTTCGACCGTACTCGAGGTATGTTTCGACCCTGCTCGAGGTATGCTTCGACCGCGCTCGTGGTACGTTTCGAACGTGCTCGAGGTATGTTTATACCGTGCTCGAGGTATGTTTCGAACGTGCTCGAGGTATGCCTTGACCGTGTGACCGTGCTCGTGGTATGATTCCACCGTGCTCGACCGTGCTCAAGGTATGTTTCGACCGTGCTCGAGGTATGATTCGACAGTGCTCGACTGTGCTCGTGGTATGTTTCGACCATGCTCAACCGTGCTCGATGTATGTTTTGACCGTGCTCGAGGTATGATTCGCACGTGCTCGACTGTGCTCGTGGTATGTTTCGACCGTGCTCGACCGTGCTCGAGGTATGTTTCAACTGTGCTCGAGGTATGTTTCAACAGTGCTCGTGGTATGTTTCGACCGTGCACGACGGTGCTCGAGGTATGCTTTGACCGTGCTCGTGGTATGAATCGACCGTGCTCGACTCGTGGTATGTTTCGAACATGCTCTTGGTATGCTCTGACCGTGCTCGTGGTATGTTTCGACCGTGCTCGACCGTGCTCGAGGTGTGTTCCGACCGTGCTCAAGGTAAGTTTCGATCGTGCTCGAGTTTTGTTTTGACCGTGATCGAGGTATGTTTTGACCGTTCTCAAAGTATGTTTTGGCCGTGCTCGAGGTATGTTTTGACCGTTCTCGAGGTATGTTTCGACGGTGCTCGACCGTGCTCGACCGTGCTCGTGGTATATTTCGACCGTGCTAGACCGCGCTCGAGGTATGTTTTGACCGTGCTCGAGGTATGTTTCGACTATGCTCGAGGTATGTTTTGACGTGCTCGTGGTATGTTTCGAGCATGCTTGAGGTATGCTCCGACCGTGCTCGCGGTATGTTTCGATCGTTCTCGAGGTATGTTTCGACCGTGCTCGAGATATATTTCGACGGTACTCGACGTAAGTTTCGATCGTGCTCGAGATGTGTTTTGACCGTGCTCGAGGCAGTTTCGACCTTGCTCTAGGTATGCTTTGACCGTGGTCGTGGTATGATTCGACCGTGCTCGTGGTATGATTCGACCGTGCTCGAGGTATGTGTTGACTGTACTCGAGGTATGTTTCGACCCTGCTCGAGGTATGCTTCGACCGTGCTCGTGGTATGTTTCGACCGTGCTCGAGGTATGTTTCGACCGTGCTCGAGTTATATTTTGACGGTGCTCGACGTAAGTTTCGATCGTTTTAGAGGTGTGTTTTGACCGTGCTCGGGGCAATTTCGACCGTGCTCTAGGTATGTTTTGACCGTGCTCCAGGTATCTTTCGACCGTGCTCGAGGTATGATTCGAGCAAGCTCGACCGTGCTCGAACGTGCTCGTGGTATGTTTCGACCGTGCTCGAGGTATATTTCGACTGTGTTCAAGGTATGTTTCGACCGTGCTCGTGGTATGTTTCGACCGTGCACGACCGTGCTCGAGGTATGTTTCGAGCATGCTCGAGGTACGCTTTAGCCGTGTGACCGGGCTCGTGGTATGATTCGACCGTGCTCGTGGTATGATTCGACCGTGCTCGAGGTATTTGTTGACCGTACTCGAGGTATGTTTCGACCGTGCTCGAGGTATGCTTCGACCGTGCTTGAGGTATGCTCCGACCGTGCTCGTGGTATGTTTCGATCGTGCTCGAGGTATATTTCGACCGTGCTCGAGATTTATTTCGACGGTGCTCGACGTAAGTTTCGATCGTATCCGAGGTGTGTTTTGACCGTGCTCGAGGCAGTTTCGACCGTGCTCTAGGTATGCTTTGACCTTGCTCCAGGTATGTTTCGACCGTGCTCGAGGTATGATTCAACCAAGCTCGACCGTGCTCGAACGTGCTCGTGGTATGTTTCGACCGTGCTCGAGGTATATTTCGACTGTGTTCAAGGTATGTTTCGACCGTGCTCGTGGTATGTTTCGACCGTGCACGACCGTGCTCGATGTATGCTTTGACCGTGCTCGAGGTAAGTTTTGACCGTGCTCGAGGTATGTTTCGACCGTGCTCGAGGTAAGTTTCGATCGTGCTCGAGGTATGTTTCGACCGTAATCGTGGTATGCTTTGACCGTGCTCGACCGTGCTCGAGGTATGTTTCGCCGTGCACGACCGTGCTCGAGCTATGCTTTGACCGTGCTCGAGGTAAGTTTTGACCGTGCTCAAGGTATGTTTTGACTGTGCTCGAGGTAACTTTCGACCGTGCTCGAGGTATGTTTTGACCGTGCTCGAGGTATGTTTCAACCGTGCTCGAGGTATTTGTCGACGTTGCACGGTTGTGCTCGTGGTATGTTTCGACGTTGCTCGACCGTGCTCGAGGTAAGTTTCGATCGTGCTCGAGGTATGTTTTGACCGTGCTCGAGGTATGTTTCGACCGTGCTCGAGGTATGTTTCGACCGTATTCGTGGTATGCTTTGACCGTGCTCGACCGTGCTCGAGGTATGTTTCGACCGTGCTCGACCGTGCTTGTGGTATGTTTCGACCGTGCTCGAGGTTTGTTTCGACCGTGCTCGAGGTTTGTTTCGACCGTGCTCGAGGTAAGTTTCGATCGTGCTCGAGGTATGTTTCGACCGTACTCGTGGTATGCTTTGACCGTGCGCGACCGTGCTCGACCGTGCTCGAGGTATGTTTCGACCGTGCTCGAGGTATGTTTCGACCGTACTCGTAGTATGCTTTGACCGTGCTCGACCGTGCTCGACCGTGCTCGACCGTGCTCGAGGTATGTTTCGACCGTGCTCGAGGTATTTTTCGACCGTGCTCGACCCAACCCCTTGTCTCGACTATCCTTTTTCGGTCGAGCACTGACATGCGCTCGACTTTGAAAGTCGAAACTTAAAGTGAGCACCTCGACCCGGGTAACTAACTACCTCTCCGTGTTTGTCAGTGTACTGGAATCCCTGCACCAATCGGAGTGCCTCGTCCACACTTCGCCCCACAGGTGTATCATTCACGCTCATATGACGAACGATGCCCTTCTCGTTGATGATGAACAGACCTCGGAACGCGACGCCCTCCTCTTTGATCAACACGCCATACCTGTTTAAAAAAGGACAAAAAGGATAAGGTTTCTCTCCAACCAAAGGCCTACTTTAATATCTAGTTTTCAATCAGATGTCCAATGTTCTGTGGATTTGTGAGTTTCTGGAAAGTCAATTTGCTACAAAAGCACTCGAGATGATAATGTCTAGAGTTACCGTTCTTTCTTCTTTGGGAGCAAGTTCCCACTTGACATAAACAATTAATTTTTGATGGTTTTCCTAAGTTGGCAGAAAAATGAAGATGCCACAACCCCTCTGACATTTTTAATAACTTCAAGTGTTTTTAAAAAAAGTGAGCGTTTTTGATATTAAAAATCTGAGATCGAATATGCAGTCTCATTTTAAAGTACACTGAAGAACAGCGATCTACGCTTAGATTTGCTACAATTTGCCTAGAGTAGATTGAGTTTAGACAAAATTTGCTCAGAGCCGTCATTTTTGACATAAATTGTTCGAAAGGACAAGTTAATTTTTGACCAACATCAAACTGATACGAACTCGTTTTGATGTTGAATTATTGAGTTTTTTTTAAAAGAAACGCACAAAAAAAATTGGCACAAATTTGAGCAACTTTTGACAAAATGCATTTAATTCTTTTTAGGAGTAGCTAAAAACATAAACAACAAACAGTTTCAATGAACTCAAGGAGACCAAGAAAAACTGTTTCTTTCGAAAAATTGTAATTTTTGAGTTGAAAAAATATCAGTATCAAAATAAAGAATACTTTACTGGGTGAAATTTTTTTGATTAGATGTAAATGGATCAAATCGTCAACTTTTTGTATAGCTGACTTATTTTTACGAAAGACTGCTAGTATATCAGGGCAAAGCCGTAAATGTTCCGATTGTCCTTTAATCGTGCATTTAAAAATTGCTTCAAAAACAATGATAAAATTTTGACAGAATAAAATGAAAAAAAAAAAGATCGTTTTTGTTTCGTTTTTGTTTTTTTATCCCTAAACTTTATCTAAAATGAAAAAAAGGTGTAATTAGCGCCTTTTTAAAAAATTCAACCAAATTGTTGGGCTCAGTTAAATTTGGTATGATTTAATTTGTCGCTTCTGTGTATTAAAAGAACGCAAAATATCCCTCGTTAATTATTCCAAACTGGCCAAATTAGCGTTGTTGAAACCACTGCCATAACCTTACAAAAACTGTTTACAGAAGGTAACACTTTCTTTTGGGTTAACTAAAATTTGTATTCAATTTGGTAGTATTTTTTTGAAAAAGATTGTTGTCTAGATTATCGTACAAAAAATGATCTTACCAAACATTTCTTCAAATTTGAGCTGTGACAACAATTTTTTTGGCAAAACAATTGCTATCAGTTTGACTACAGTTTTCTGTTTGCTAAAAAATGTTTTTTTTTCACCAGTGATCACTTTTTGTATAAAAATGGCAGTGGCGGTGGTTCCAAAATCACTAGATTGACTAATTTGGAATAGTTAATGTTGCAGCGTTAGTTATAATGCTTTGTTATTGCTCTGTAACTTTCAATTCGTTCTACAAAAATCATGTGGACGTTAACCAAGAGTTCACTTTTCTGTGTATTGTAAAAACATTTTTCCCTTTTAGAAATTTTTTTCCAAAGATATGATACCGCCTGTGCAGAGTAAATTATCTATGCTTCGAGCAGTGATGCCTTCTTTAAATAAATTTTGATTAAATTGCAGATTCAATTATAATGTTGCTACTTAACTGCCCCACAGCATGAACATGTTGTCACTTTCCATAAAAATTGTAATAATTGCAACAAATTTAAAAATAGAGAACTCTCGGTAGGACAAAAAAATTAGTCAGCTTCCAAAATTAAGAGTGATACCGCAAACAAAACAATTTGACAGCATATTTTACCAAAACTCCACTTGACCTCTGAAACGTCTTTGTTTTTTTCATAGACACTTAAACAATTAAAAAAAGATAAAACCTCCCCCAAATTTTTCTGAATTTAAAACTTATTGGATGAAACGTTAAGATTCATTCGATAAACTTTTTTCGCCTGTTAAACAATTTGTTTTTGTTAAATCACCTTTTTTTATTTTTATAAAACAGGATCAAAAATAAATTTGACCTGGACTCAAAAAGTTACTCTTCATCAAAAAGCAACATTCAAAATAGTACGATTTTCTATTTGATAAGTTAAACTAATTTTTGTATTTTTGCTACATAACTTATCTGCCTTTTAACATCTATTATAAGTTATGTCTGACTTTGAATGACAGTTTTCTCTCTTCATGTTTCAATTATGTAAAATATTCGTATTAGTATAATGCAAATTAACACTTGTTATAGCCGCGCGTGATTTACACACCGCTATAGTTGCCTAACACAAGTCTACTGAAATTGTTCACTCTATAATTTGATGTTTAAAGTGTTGTGCGAATCATTTATGCGTTGCGATCTATACCGCACAACAAATCGTTCCACCTTGAATTGAGGCAATTTTATTGGTTTTATTAGTTACATCGTACACGCTAGTTACATGGTTCAAAATTTAACATTTAAGATAGGCCAAAACTCACAGTTTGTCAGTATTTGATTTATTAAAAAGTACTTGAGACCAGTTAAAGGGCAGCTGAAACTTTCAGGGTTTCACCTTGATACGAGCAGTCTTGCTCGTTTTATTTAGCTGCAGTTAATTTAAGCTAATTGCCAAAAACTGGAAAAAAATTTTTATATTTTTTAATTAGAATTCTACATGAGGCATTGGTTCCAAATTTTGCAATCCTACTTTTCCAGTCTACAGTTCTTACAATTTTACTTACAATATATCTAAACTAACTGAGTATTTATCTTCCGTTACAGTGCTAGAAAGTCGAAACCACATTTCTGTCCGTACAATTAGAAGCTGTCCACAAAAAAACTACAAACCAAAAAATATTTGTAAAAAGTTAAACAAGTTGGGCGAAAAGTTTTTAAAAACATGAGAAAACATTTTTGGATACTTTGTCGTGTTTGGTAAAAAAAATTGATTTTTTTTCAAAAGAAGATTATAGCTTGATTCCAGAAAAATTTCAAGCCAAGCCATGTTTTCAGAATGAAAACTGAAGTTTTTTCTGGAACGCTTTAAAGTTAAAAAAAATCTTATTTGAGCAGCAAAAGGTAATTTCTTGCATGCTGAATATTTTTCAAAATCTTTAGTTTTATGAGTTTTAGTCTCAAAAATTCTATCGCCAAGCGGTTGAAAACAATGATTTGGCAAAGAAAAAATTACGAAACTGTTTGTTCAATGGCGTAATCCAGATTTTTGGAAGGGCATCCAACGTCAAATTTTCGAAAGAATGAGAAGTTATGAAATTTAGGAATGATCTGAACTGTAAGTTGAAATGTGAACTAATAACTGAAAAGTATTCCGTCTGGTTTTGTGTCAAAAAGAACAATTTTTGACTTTCAACTAAGCACCATCTATTTTGTTTCATCTACAAAAAATTAATTGGGGCTCAATTACAAAAATAACATTTGCCTCTGCCAATTTTTTACCAAACAATATGGGTTTGCAAATTAAAATTTTGGCCGATTTTAGATAATTAACGCGCAATCTAACGCGTCATTATAATATGCGTGAGCGGCGGATCAAACTGAACTGAGGCAAGTCGTTAGTGTTATTGTTATGATACGCTAAAACGTCCTTTTATACCTTGAATAAGCGTGTGAGGGACAAAATGATTAAAAAGAGAGACAAAAAATTTTTTTTTCAATAATTTCATCATTTTTTTACCAAAGCTTTTTACATGGGCCCTAGAGTGCATTCTGAACATCCAGGGCTTCGCCATGATTATGGGGTCAGTCTTGTGATAGTTATAATTGTCAAAGTAGTTCATTGTTCCAAACCAGCATAAATTGTAAAAAAAAAATACATATCATAAGCGAAAAAAGAATCTTTTTTATTTTGAGCCTTGCTCAATAATAGCTTTTCGACCTTGAAAATTTTCTTCAAAATTTGGCTGTTAAAACGCCGAAACTGGAAAACAAAACCACTCTAGCACAAATAATCTTTCCCTGTTTTTTGAAATTAAGAACAAAAGTTTGAAGAGTGTGTTAAGTCGTAAATTATGTCATGCTTCAGTCAGTTGAAAAGACTAATCAATTAGGACTTTATTTTACGTCATCTAAACCAGAACCGAACCCAATTTTTGAAAAAAAATTATTTTAGAAAATAAAATGCAAATAATAGAGATTTTGCTTCCGTTTCACTCTTTTTTCGTTGTTTACTGTCCCCAATTGACATAAAATTTCCAAATTAAAACAAAGCTTCAAGAAAAATTAATTGATGGGTTTTGTTGGATTTTGTTAACTCTACTCCCCCATGGATTTCGTCTTCGTTTTCGCGCGTTTGTATTTGCATTACACACACTATATTCAATACCTACATAAAAAATTAAAATTGAATATATTTTTGAAAATTGTTTTAACCTATTGAAAATGTGGCAGCCAAATTTGAATTTCTTAAAATTGAAATAAGAAGTAAATAGTTAACAAGTTCAGTTTTTGTAAGTTATTTGACAAAAAGGAAACAAAAAATGCAATTAGTTTTTACTATTTGCTATTTCCCATGCTCCACCTTCTATTAAAATCGACTACAACAAAACGGGTAAAATAAATTTACTCATATCGGGGCGAAGCATTGAACGTTCGAAGAGAACTTTGACGTCTTTGAAATAACTTACAACAAAGTTTGAGCCTATTTTTAAAAAGACATTTCAGCAGCGACCTTTTTGTGTTGGGATTTTGAAACTTGTCATTTCATCCAACTTTCGAAAATTCATCGCGCATTATACACTGCTGATTTAAATTATCCAGACAAAGCGAATAAAACTTGAAATATATAACGCGTTTTTCTCAATTTGGGTTGACGTTAGACATAAAAATGACCAAGATGCAAGTTGCTTAAAGTCTCAGCAAAATTATTTTGGTGTAACTTAATTTGCTAAAATCGTGCCCAAATTTTCACCCCATAACTGATCATCATTATTTTTAGTCAATCACAAATTACGCTGAAACTACCAGACCAAATGCAGATAAAATTATACCAAACTGAGCCTCTTCTATAGCCAATCAAAATTTTCTTTGGTATAATCTCTAAACATTTGAGCAAAAGTTTTTCAAATAAAAAATTTGTGTTTTGTACAGTAAAAAAGTCACTTTTTGGCCATCAAACTAAAATAATTTTATCAATAATTATACTTAATAGTTTTCTCAATACGTATAAAAGAGTATACTTTTCTTAAACTTTGTTTGGACTCATAAGGGTCTCCTTTTGGCATACTTTCATCAAAAATTAATCTGATAGCTTTGGCATAGCTTTTAATTGACTAAAAAAAGACAATAATGATCGATTTTGGGGTGCAATTTTGCGTCGAATATTTGCAAATTAATATTTATTATAGTAATTCTGCTAAGAATGTTTGTGAGTTGTGTTTATCATTTTTGACTAAAGTCAACCCAATTTGAGAAAAATGGGTATAAATTTCAAGTTTTATTCGTTTCGCTCGGAAAATTTAAATCAGCACTGTATTTCGTTGTATTAAAAGGCAAGCGATAAAGTTATCCGGATCAAAAACTGTTTCAAATTTACTTGATTCCGGCCATTTGGACT
>NC_087066.1:58960756-59023177 GCF_963678635.1 Symsagittifera roscoffensis
GGTCACTTTTATTTGATTCACGGTGAGTTTTATCTGACAGTTTTGCTCAGTTTTTGCTCTGGCACTTTTCAGTCCAAACATAGCATAGCTTTCCGTTTTCCCCGCCCGTTTCGAGGATTTTTTTTTATTTCACAACTTTGCTCAACGGCATCGGCAAATTTGTCATTGAACTCCTTTTCGGGTCGAATTTTTTCATCAGCAGGTTCTGCTCACAATTTTAAGAGTAAGTTCAAAAACGCCTTTCCATGGATACTTCTCCTGTAGTTCCGCTCTACCCACAGATAATTGGTATTCCTGGTAATTGCGCTGCATTACAAGCAAGATATAGGAAAAAAATTTTAGCTCAAATTTACATTTTTGCAGCGAAAGCAAGTAGGATTTTTAAAAAGCTAAAAATGCTAAAATTTTACTTAAATGATAAACAAAAAAAAACAAAATTGGAGAGATTAGACGGAAAAAATCCAAAAAGATAAGAACTCCGCCGCTCTTTTTCTTTCCCTCCATCACGTAAGTTTTTCATCTATTGAGCGAGTTTATAAAGTTAACAAGACTGCTCGTATCAGGGCGAAGCCCTGGATGTTCCGACTGCCTTTTGAGGTTTCATGAGCAGTAATAACAAAAAAAATTAAATATAATAAAATAAAATGATTTTTTTTCTCTAAAATTTGATAGTTTTTATGAAAATCATCTCCCCACACGCCATATAAAGTACAAAGAGATAAATTTCGCTCCTATTATTGTACCAATTATTGCATATAAGCTTTCTTGAACCAATTTGGAACAATTTCTAAGGCGGATTAAATCCCCGCTTACGCGTTAATAGCGCGAAATATATCGCGCGTTAATTGTTCCAAATTGGCCAAAATGGTAATCTTTAAAACCCCATAACTTAACGAAAAATGATCACAGGTGAAATACCTTTTCAAGTTTAAGCTCAGGACAACAATAGCTTTTGAATGATATAAAAAAACTTTGTCAAAAATGGCTAGTTAAAAAGTCGAAATTTGTCTGAAGAAAAAAAACCCACCCGAGCACAAATATTCCGTTACTTTCGTATCGAAAGTCGGAACAATTATGAATATCAATTGCGTTTGGAACATGACACTTAGCCCTGTATGCGTTTTTATCCCAGTCAGATACTAGAAAAAATACGAATAAACAAAGTTTACAAAAAAAATGCAGACAAGGTGAGAAAGAAAAAAGGCCAACAACGCGGTTTCTAGGGATATTCTCAAATTTTTTCCAGTAAAACGAGCAAAAAAATGGCAAAATACAATTTTTTTTGTAACTTTAAAATTGAAGAAAAATATTAACGGGATGAATTTAAGTGTAAGTTTGGAAAAAAAGCTTGCTTCGAGTTGATTATTCCTCTCCTTACACAGATGTTTTTGAGAAGAAATGAGCATAAAACGAAATAATTTGAAAATATTTGAAAAATGGTTGAACCTTGTGTTGAAAATGTTAGAACACGTATTCCTGAATAGCTAGAAAAAAGCAAGAAGTACACTTCTGATCCTTTTGCAGTTATTTTAGTGAAACGTTTTGTCATCTTCATTGTTTTATTAATCCTAAAATTTCTTTTCTTTATTACTGAACATCAACTTTTCACCAAAAATTCCGCTTTACGCACAGATATATTCACGTAATGGCGCTGCACCTATTTGATTTTTCATGACTAATTTTTCTTATTATATCTGTAGACGTACAACGAAAACCAGGAACATCCTTCATAGTAAATCTTCAAAATTTGGGTCATTTTAGCTCAAATTCCGAACTTTCCACCAAAAGAATGCACAATTTGAATCTATTTTTTTTTGTCAAAGTCTTTTTAAACTAGTGATAGCAAATATTTTACTTTCAAATTTTACTTTCAAAAATTTTTTAAAGTTTTGCGATGTTGCAAGAAAACAAAATAATTATGATTGAGAAAAAAGTGCAAAAAGTACGTGGATACTATGGAAGTAAAACAAATAGGAAGAAACAAACGTAAAAAACTGAAAAACTAAGAACAACAGGATGTTTCAGATGGATGTAATCAGTAATACACCATTTAGTTTCACGATGAATTGTATTTGGCCAAAAAACGAACAGGACAAGAATTGCAGTTATTCTTATATATATTAAATGACCCTGTGTAGCTCCTCATTTTGAACAAACTGAGTTGACCCGTTTTAAGGGTGGAACTTTGGCTCGAAATCGTGCAATAAAAATTTCACTATAAGAAAACAAGTAAATTTTTGAGCCATTTTTGTCTGATCGTTTTTTTGGCCAAATACTACTGATTTTGAGAATTACTAGTTCAACAAAATTTTTTTGGTTCATTTTATCCGATTGTTTTAATTCAGCACTATAGTAGCTTTTTCAGTACAAAATTCCGTGAAAACCCGATAAACCACAGAAAACGTGTGAAAAAGTTGTTGAATTAAATCTTCGACGCTTTGGCACAAAATGGCTATAATTAGGACAGGTTTTTCGGAGAAAGGTTTTTTCGTAGGGTGATTGATCGTTATAGTAAATGGTGTATTACTTATTACATTTATCTGAAACATCCTGTTGTTATTTTTCTCACACCTCCAATTACTTTTTCATGTAACGAGCAAGTTTATAAGCTTCAATATGATAACCATATGTTTTTGGGTTGAGACAGTTAGTATTGTATAACGATCTTCATTATAGGAGCCTTGTGAGCACCAGCAGATTTAGATGGGGGGAGGGGGGGCAGACGCTTCCTTTCATAGACTCGACCCCTGTCGACATCCATTTTGGCTCACTGACCCTGAAATTTTTTTGAAGGCGCCTGTGGCTCCAATACGTAATAGCTTTGAGGGGGGAGCGCGCTACGAAAAAACGTGATTTTTTTATCAAATTGCTCCAAAACTTGCCTCAAATACACTCTTAAACGCGGCGCAAAAAATTTAGTCAAAATAGGGTCTTTATTGTGACTTGGTAGAGCTCAGAAAATCAAATTGGTCGACCTAAAAAAAACGACAAAATTTTCGAAAATTCTTTTAAAATCCCACTCCCTTCGAGAAAATCATGGATCCGCTTCTTTTCTGATCTGTAATCTCAGTTTAACAACCTGTTTATTCTCAAAACACTCCAGAATAGTTTAGACAAAACGTAAGCAAATTTTTGCAAGAAAAGACAAAAAGTTTATCTTTTATTTTAAGAATTTAAGAAATTAGCTTGTGATTGCTGTAGTCGAAACATTACTAGCACTTTGCACAGCAATTAGTACTGACGAGATCGCTTCCGCAAGGGTAAATGTCATGTAGGTTCTTTTTCAAAATCTTGTATAAAAATTCGTGGAAAACCACTTGATTTTCGAAATATAAGCTCAAAGCAATTAAAATATAAAGCAGGGGCGGAACTAGGATTTTCTCTAGAAAATTTCGTTGAACTTTTTTTAGGTTGACCAAATTGAATTTTTGAGCTCTTGAGTTAGGACCGATGTGGTTAACTCATAGAGTAATTTCGGATAGGGTACACCGTCTGCTCGTCACGCTATCTTTTTTTCGGCCGGATAGATTCGTGCAACTTCTTAGTCTAATACCGATCCTAATCTTACTCTTATACTTTCTAGTCTCAGAGTGTTTAACTAGTCTCTGCTAGGCTCAATAGATCTAGGGTATACTGGTTTGTTGCGGCTGCTGAAGTTCTCTTGGAGAGACAACTAATTTGTAAGTTAAATTCAAATCTCTCTGGTGCTGAAATTACATGTAATTTCAGCACTTACAAATAAGTGGGTTGTTATTAGATGGATCATGATTGGTTAATATTAAACACTTTACAGAGGTAAAATATCTAATTTATCCAATCATAAAATGTAGTTTGGATCAGGTTCCACCCATCCGGGTTTTACAGAGTTTTTTAGAATTATCTTTCTGCAATTCAAAGGATGGATGATGAACGTTGGTATTGGGCGAACATCGTATTCTTGTCCGGTTCTTCATGTTAGAGAAGTTCCAGGACGCTGGAGTTGGGGGCATTAATTGTTGTGTCTTCTTGTGACAACGACTGTGTTCCCAACGAAATCAATCTGATTTCAAAATGGTTTGCTATGACGGGTTTTTCTGTATTATGTAGAGAACTTGTTTTGTGTTCAACCTCGTCTGGGAATGGCGTGGAGATTGTGCGTGGAGGGGATGCCTTCTCTCTCGGATCTGTACGTATACTTGAACATCAAGGTGGTCATTGGTCTAGTTCAATGAAGTCCTTTTTTGAGAAGTCAAGTCGTACTCTAAATCCTTTGAGTTGTGATTGTGGACGGCATATCGGTTGTGGTTAGCCATTCTTGTTCGAGTGTAGTGGGGTCATTTTGTCTTTGGATGTTCGTCTTTTTTGTTGTGTGCTGATCTATATACTGCAAGGTATAATTTACATTGTATAAAATTTTTATTAGTTCAGTTTTTTAATTATGAATTTAGTTAGTTGTTTTCAAAAAAGCATTTTGTTTTAGTTCGGTTATTTTGAAAAGTTACTCACCCTTGAGTACCTCTTATTAAAAATAGAAGTGTGGTCACAAAGCGTGGATGTAGCGCGGTGGGTTAGGGCGGCTATAGAGCATGCTCAGGACGTCCTCTCTGGTGGGTTAGGCCAGGAGTGGGAGTATGATTTCGTGCGGTTTCTTTGAGAGGTCCTGTTATGTGATACCGTTTTATGTTGGTTTTATGTTGGTCTTTCTTATGTTCCTTTGGTTGTGTCCTTTTTTCAAAATCAAATTGTTTTTGTTATGGGTTTGTCTTTCGACTTTTTTTTGTTTTATTATTTCTTTCTTAGACTTTATAATAGTCTTCAAAAGAATAAATTATCCAGTTTTAAACTGGGTTAATCCGGTTTGGGTACCGTTGGTTTTCTTTTCTTAGTCATGCTGTTATTTTATGATTTGTGGTGTTTAGTAAGCTGCGTTGGTTAGTTTGGTTTAGTATATAATTCCTTTCCAACCGGGTTAAAGGAAAGTTTGAAACTTGTTATCGTGTGTTAGAGTTGTTGAGTGTGAAAACTTGAAACTGAAATTCATTATTTAAACAATTCTTCGTGGGCGAGCTGTGCGAGTTTGGATAGAATTCTTGTGCGAGTGAATGAAAATATCAAAAGGTTAGTACTGCATTTTCATTTCATTAATTTAATACATAGAATGTCAATTTTACTGCTAGTTTTGGGGGAAATTTTAAAGTTATAAATTTTCATCATATTTAAATTTACTGCTTTATGGTGGAATAATTTATAAATTAATTTACTACATTTGGAATAAATTTTATCAGATTATTTTGTGGAAAATATTAATGGAGTTTAGAATAATTTTAACAAGTTTTTATTTTTTATTTTTGTTTTTCTGTTTTTTGCAGATGATCGTGGTATGAAGACTAAAAATCTAAAAGAAACATGAGTAAGGAATGGTTAGTATTAATTTAAATTTATTAGTAAAGAATATTTGAAATTATACTTACCTGTTAATCGTCTGGGAAAAAACCGTGGGGGAAGATGTCGTGTATCATGTCTGAATTTGTTAGTAACTTTACTAGTATGCGAATGATGTTTTTAGTTTGAAGCAGTGGCCAAAGCAATTGAAGTGCTTTAATAGTTTTTAGTTCTTCGGTGCCTACTGCAAACTCATAAGGTGTGTTTTGAATGAGATTATATATTTTGTGATTGTATTTAGTATTGTGTATAAATTCTAATATAGGGATTTCTATAGGTTGGATAAATTCATGTGGGATAAGGAAGGGTCTGGATTCTTCAGCGTTAAAGGTCTTCGTGATGGGACAAATTATATACATTTGTGTTATTGGATCATAATTGCGGAGGATGCCGTGGAGGTTAGTATCTTTGATGCAATAGGTGAAATTTAGAAAAAATGGTGAAGTGCACTTCGAGTTAAGAAACTGAAAACGGTGGTGTGGTTGTCTTGATGGAGTATGTAGATCAAAATGATTTTGTATGAAGCGATAGTATGTATATGTGTGAGTTTGTTTAGTGCGTAACATAATGTCATGTGAACAGTGCAAATCGCGTTCATGTGGTGCAAGGAAGTGAAAGGTTAGTGAAAATAAATGAAATTTTTCTTTAAAACTTTCGTAAGCTTGCATATCAGTTAGTGCTTCAGAAATGATGTGATCATATTTTCGATCAAAAATATTGAGTGTGAATACATATGATGTTTTGATGAAAAATTTTTCGGTTAGTTGTGGGTTAGTGAAGCGGTCGTCATCTAAAAATTGGTCTTGATTAGTTCGGATGATATTATGGTCGTAATATTCTAGTGTAAATTCGTTAGCTCGTGGTACAGTGAATGTTTTTAGTGATTTTTTATATCCTATATAAGTAAATTGTCTAGGTGTTAGTGTTGCGGTGAGTCTATATAGCATATCTTTATTCTTCTCTATATCGCTATGAGTATTAGATAGTGGCAGGCAAAGGGGATTAGTAAAATGATAATATGTTGTCCAATGAAGTGTAGGCATTAAAACATGTTCATCTACAAAACTACGTGTGTCGTTAGTGTCGTTAGGTGTGTTTAAAGTATATTGTGGAAATGAAGGTAAGGTGATTGCTAGAAAATCTTTCGTGTTGGTGTGGTGTGGATGATTAATATATTCGCGGGCTGTTCCTGGTTTGGTCGGGAATGGATGGTTTGGGAATTTTCTTTTAAAAGTGCGATAAGCTCGGTTAGTGCTATTTGATGATTCGGTGGATGTTGATGATTGTGCTAATAATGCAGTATAGGCTGAGGAGGGTGTAGGAGTAGGTGGGTTTGAGGATTCTATTGTGGATGAGATTTGATTGATTGTGAGGGTGTTAGGGTGTATTAGCTGTTGTTGTAGGGTGATAAAATTATCAAGTTCTTGGGAGATTTGGGGAGTATCGGGAGAATTAGATGATCGGTCGGAATGAAATGGAGAATAGGTTGGGGTTACTTGTGAAGCATAAGAGGGAGTAGAAACGGACGGGAGTGGATTATTTAGTGGGATCGGTTGAAAAGGGGGCTTTGAAAAAACTGAGGAGTTGGTTTGAAAATTATTGGATGGAGATGGTTCGGATTCTGCAAATTCGTCAGGGGTTTCTATATTAGGGTTATTGAGTTGTGAAATGGAGTATAAAACTGAAATATCTGAATTAGTATCCGAATTCTTGCTTGATGTTATATTACTAGTTGGAAAATCGGGTGGCGGGAAAGCAAAAAGTGGGATTATTGTGATTGGAGTGTTGAGGTTGGTTGGATGGGAATTTGAGCGGTGTAGGGATCCAAGTTATCGGCTCATCGTGGGCGAAAAAAATTATAATTTTGAGACTGAAAAGCGGTGGTATGGGGTTGTTTTATAATTTGTTCATATGTATTATCATCTTGTGACTGATGTGTCATTAAATGTTGTATGGGACTTTGCGATATGTTTGATCTAAAATTTGGGTTATGTGTTATTGCTAGATTTCGGAAATTACGTGGGACTAAGGATAATGGATAGCTATGTGGTAAGGGTGGCAACTGTGGTGCTGTAGGCGTTACTTCTATGTTATTATGTTCTTCGTTGTATGTGTTCTGTGTTGTTGCTATTTTTGTATTATATTCTTTGATTTGTGCGTCTAGAAGAATTTTGTTAATTGATGATGAAAAAATTCCGAAAAATCCTGCAAATAGTATGCGTGCTACACTTGCTTGTCTATTTACCTGTGTGTGTATAGCGCATGTGTTGTAGATTCCTTTTAAAAGTGAAAAAAGAAATCCTATAAAGTTAAACATTGCGTATAAGATAGTTAATATACCATAAGATGTAATAGGGCCATCCTAGAAAATCGAGAATTTCATTTTTTAGTGTAACAAAGCTAAAAATATTTATGGGTGAAATATCTTGTGGTCTGTATTTTTCACCGTTTAGATATATATAGTCTTTAATGTCTTTAAAATATCCGCTATAATCTTGTGTATAGATATCTGCAAATCCTTCTGTTTCGGCAAGTTTGCGTAAGTTTTGGTCAATTGATTGTCTTTGTATAGTGTCCATTTGTGTTAATAATTCCTGGAATTGTTGTGTTCTAATGTGGTGTTGGATGTCAGATTTTGAATATATTCCAATTGATTGTAAATCAATATTTGGGTTACGAGCAATAGCTCTGATGCTTTCGGGTGAAAATTTTGTGAGTGATTGCATTAACGTGGGGTATGGGGTAAGAAGATATTATTTATCTTCATCAGGGTTCAATTGTACTACATTGTTGCTATTCTCTGATCCACATGGGACTGCGGTATCCCAAAAAATGTTCGTCTTGAAAGTGTGTAAACAAAATGTACTTTATTTTTATAAAAGATAGGGATTCTTTTGTAGCATCTTTTATCTTCAAAAACATATAGTGGTGATACTTTTTTGTTACAAGTATAAAACCATAAGATGTTTCCTTCGTAGTCTAGAAAATTTGATCTATTTCCTGATAGTAAATATCCTGCGTAGGGTATTTTTAATACTGCTAGTGCAAGTGATTGTAGGATTTGTGTCCTTTCTAATTCGCATAGTTGGTGAGGTGTTTCTAATTCGGAAAGTGACATTTCTTGAAAAATTCGACTAATCGTGTAGTCTAACTTCATATCCAAGTGGATATCATAGTGGATATTACCAAAATAAGAATTATTCATTAGTGATAGTTCTTGTAAACGTGTGCTTCTAGTATCATGTGGCTTTAGATGTCCACCAGGTTGACCATTACTTTTTTGAAAGTTAACTGGTATATATGATGTTCCTTCGTGTAGAGGATGACCTGTGGCATAGGGGTCAATTTTTATTTTTCCAGTGGTCATGTCGAAACCTTTTTCATATTCAACTAATATTTCAGAATATTGTGTTTTGTGAAGTGGGTTTCTGTATTTGCATGCGAGTTCTGTTTCTTGATATATTTGAAAACGTGTTAGTTTATTTTCTATATTATGGATATTTCGAAAATCAGTACTTTGTTTTCGTGATGGATTGATTGACTTGTTCATATGGAATTGATTGTATGAAATATTTTTCGTGAAATTTTATCATTCGAGCGTGTATTTTTGCTACTTGAAATGTTGTACATGTATCTTCGGGAAACCAAACAATTGTTGCTTGTGTCCGTGTTGTAGGATCACAATAACCTTGATCGTTTTTACAAGGTAACCTAATTCCTTGACAGATCATTGTGTTGTCAGATAAATCTCGTGTGAGTTGTATTTTTTCAAGTTGTATTTTCCAATCGAAAAACATTATTTCTTGATATCCTTTATTTTTTGTGTCTGCTTTGCAGTTTGATGGATTATTTATACCCAGTGTGGTATCCAGTGCTTATCGTGTATGTCATAAGTTAATTTTCCGTGTGCGCCGTTGTAAGGGTATTTTTCATCTAGTTTAATATGTCCTTGATATCTTTCAAGTTCTACTTGATGTACAGAGTCGGCAAAGACTTGAAAAAATACTATTTTTTTATCGGTGTTTTTATTTCTTGTGATGTTTAATCTGAGTAGCTCGTTTTTACAATCATCGGGATTGAGATGTAGAAGTTGTTCTATATTACTTTGGTAGAATGATTCATGGTCAAGTCGGTTTTTATTTCCGTTTGAAACTTGTGAACAATGTACTTTCTTTTCGAAAAATGTTGCTGTAAATTTATATCCTATGACTGTTGTTGCTCGGTTTTTTGAATATAGTGTCGCTATTACATTTGTAGTTTCTATAGCTTGTGGTTCCGTTTCGCATTGTGATACTTGATTTATTGCATATTTGTGTTTTTTGTTCATTTTCTTCACAATCGTAATGTGTTACTAATAAGTCTTGGGGTCCTGTGCGGGGAGAAGGATTTATATTCTGATCGGAGGTTATTAGGAAAAGGAGTTGGAGAAATATCAATATTTTTAGAATATACATGTGTATGATAATCCTGAGTACGGATTATAAAATGTGATGTAACCAATTGTCTTTTTGGTATATCTGTCGTATTTATATATTACTTCAGTTGTTATGAATGGTGGTGGTAGTGATTGAGCTGTTATATTTGGTGGGTTTAATGGGTAAAGATGTTGAGCAATGTTGTTTAGTTTAACCGTGATTTCAAATTTTAATTGTAGACTATTTTGTTGGAGTATTTGGATGTTAAGGTCACGAATCTCTTCGTGGATGTCTTGTCTATACTGTAGTCTATGGAGTGCCCAGTTGTGGAGTCGGTTACTTTCCGGGTGTTGTCCAAATAATGGTGGGGGTGCTGTGAACGTGTTCCAATCTAATCTTAAAGGGATATTTGTTGATGATTGTTCTCGATATCTAGCGTCGAGGTTATTTGGAAAATTTAGGGGGAAAGGCGTCGGTGAAATTTGGCTTATTGATGGTGCTGATGGTAGTGATAATGTTTTTGGTTGTGATGATGATGTTGTTGTATCCGTAGAAATATCTATTGGGTCATTTATTAAATTTGGTTCACCTTGTGTGAATGATTGTGTTGTCCAATATGGTAGTCGTGATGTTTGGTTTGGGGGGTTAAAGGGATTTTCACGTATTTGTTCAGATGTTGGTGTTGAACCTGAGTAATCTGAGGGTAGACTTAAGGTGCTACGTTGTGAAAGAAGTGTAGGGGTTTCCGGTAATATGTTAATTGGGTTTTCCGGAGTAGTTGGTGATGGGAATTGGGGTATATCAAAATAAACTCGAGGGGTTTGAAAATTTCTATTTCGTCGTGGATGTATAATTTGTCTATTTATTTCAACTGTATTTTGGTTTTGACTAATATTTCTTATTCTACTTAATTCTTGTGGTAGTGTTGGGTACAAGTTATATGTTGGTTCACTTAGAGGTGCCTGTCGCTGAACTGGTTCTAATGGTTCAGATAAGCGAGCGTGTCGTTCTTCAAAAGTGTATGGGTTATCTTGGAAAGAAATTCGTGTAGATGTTTGGGGGCTTTGGGTAGTTGTAGGTATTGTCGGGTTTTCTTGGGATGATGTCGGTGAAGACTGACTGTGTGATTGTTGGTTAGCAATTTTTGAGGGTTTTTTGATTGATTTATTTTAGTGAAAAAATTTATGTTTATTGTAGTATTCTTCAAGAAAAAGAATTAAAAGGATTGTTGCTAAGGCGAATGTTATGATAGACTTTTTTATACATTTGCATATTGTCAATATTAGGGATGATAAAAATGTTATAAAAATTACAAATAGTAAAAAAATATCTGTTCTACTAAAAATGGTTCGTATCATTTAAATAAATTTTGGGTTTTCGTACCTGTGAATATGGTCAATGACTTGGGAAAGTTGGAGATATATTTCAAATAGGGAGTAGAAAAAAAATATTGCAAAAAATGATTAAAATTATTATAAAAGCTTCAAAAGTATCAAAGAGAAATATGAATAAAAGTTTAAATATTGTTAAAAAGTTTATGAAAATGTTGAAAATTGTGTTGACTGATCGAGAGAAAAGCATTTAAGAAATGGCTTCTTGGTCAAATATTTTTTGTTGTTTGGGGCAATTTTCAAGTGTGATCAAATTATTTATTGATTTTTTGACAAGTGGGTTGAGTTTTGTGAAAAAATTTTGGGGGCAAATTTTATGGTGTTCGGGAGGTCTTCTTTGCTTTATTTTTGTTTGTCAGGTGATCTGGGGTATTTTTGAGAATTTTGTACTTTAGGCTAAATTAATATGGTTGTTCTTTTACTTTAGGCTAATTTAACATTTTTGTTTGGGGGGTTTTTGAGGTCTGAATTGGGAAAATATTGTTGAGCTTTGCGTTATTAGATAAGGGAGGGTTATGATATTATGGTGGTATTTATTTTAGTTGTCAAGTTTGAGTGGTTTGCTTATTTTTGACCTGGAGGTTGTAAAGTTATAGTTATAGATATGCCTGGAGTTTAATATCTTTCGTCTAATTGGTTTGTGTTAGAGTTATAGAAGGTGACGGATTGAATGAATCCTATTGGCTAATTTTGAACTAGAATCGCTGCGTGTTTGCAGCATGTTATTTTGAAAAATGAAAGTTCAAAATGTTTTAGAGGTGCAAATATTATTAATTTTTAAAATTAAAGCTGTTTATGAAATTCAACTTTCTTTAATATTTTAGATTGTGGGATAAATGTTTTGTAGTTTTTACGTGGTTGATTTCTAAGTCGTGATGACTCTCTATGTTCTGATTTGTCGATTTGTTCTAGGGGTATTATTTTTTCCGTCAATTTTCTATTTTTTCTTTCTTTTTGAGGTATATTTTGATCTAGCTTTTTTGTATTGTTTTTTGTTGTGGTTGATTTTTTATTTTGATTTTCGAGATGAATGTCATGTTGTTCCTTTGTTTTATTCTCCGTATGTGGGTTATTTTGAATAACTTTTAAACCTGTGAAAGAATATAATTGAGTTAGTTCACGTAGTGCGTATTTTTTTGGGCAGTAAGGCAATAGATTGTTTCTATGTTGAACAATCTTTTTTTGTCTGAATCGGTGATTTTATATGTTACGTCTGTGGGTTTGGCGATTATTTGGTATGGTCCTTTACGAAGGGGTTGTAATTTTTTAGAAATACCTTTTTGTGTATTAAAATTAGGTATTAAGACAAATGTTCCAATTTTTAAATCTGAGGCTGGTGTAAAGCGTGAATTTATTTGTTCGTTAATGTTTTGCCTTTGTAACAATTTTTTAATTACTTTTTGGTAAATTTCATTGTGTTTCTTATCTCTATTTAAAATCCATTCGGTGTGTGTACCGGAGGCTAATTTAAGGATTTGTGAGTGATGAAAATGATCTTCATCATGTGTGTGTAAAGGTAGGTTATAACAAATTGAGTCTTTATTTGGTTGGCAATGACCTTGTGTACTTTTATGAGAGTTTGCTGTAAACATAATTGGTTTACGTGGCTTTTGATTAAAAACCATTTCGTATGGTGACATTCCTAGAGTTGTCGCAATTTGTGAATTATATGCTAAGGGAAATAATTTTACATCTGCTGACCATTCTGTGTATCTTGTATCATTTCCATTTATGATACATCTACGATATTCTTGTAATGAACGGTTCATACCTTCGACTAAACCGTTTGTCCAAGGTGCATGAGATGTACGTGGTTTGTGTTTAATGTTGTATAAATGACATAGTGTAATAATTTCATTATTTATGAATTCTGTACCGTTGTCTGTAACTAAGATTTCGGGTAATCCGAATTTGGCTATCCAGTGTTCATAAAGTGTTGTGTAAGCATAATAAGCGTTACAATGTGGTACTGGGTTGAGTGCTACATAATGTGTAAATGCGTCAACAATTACCATAATGTAAGAGTTTCCTTCAGAAGATGGTGAAATTGGTCCTTTTGTATCGAATGATATACGGTGGTTAAAATATAAACATTGTCCTTTAAAATCTTGTTTTTGTGCTATTTGTTTTTGATTTGAATAAGGTTTATTTAGCTGACATACTATACAATCATTGCATAGTACTTTTATCCAAATTGGTGCATTTGGGAAATAAAAATTTTGTGTAAAATTTGAATATGTTTTCTCTGATCCAGAGTGTCCATTAATGTTTTGTGTATGTGAAATGTTAAAAGCTATTAGAATCATACTTAAAGGGAGACAGGGAACTGTAGAATCGTTTAAATGATATTCTAGAAGGTCTGTGTTTTCATTAATTGTTGTATTATTAAATTTCCGAAAATATCGGAGGAGTGTTTTATTTCCTAAAATTGTAGTATCTGCCTTTACGGGCTTAGTTTTGTATTTGTGCCATGATTTTAGTTGTCTAATTACTGGGTCAAGATTTTGATATTTTTCAAGGTATTAATTGTAATTTTATCTGTTGGAGGGAGAAAAATGTTTTCAACTTCTAATTTAGATAAAGGAATTGTGTCAAGTGGGTCATGGAGGTCAAAAACTTGATTTATTGTGTATTTTGAATCATTTGTTTGTGGTCCTGATAAATTTTTTTTATCAGTTAAATTTTCTTTTTCAATTAACGGAAAAAGGTCTTTTTTATGCGAGTGGTGTTTTATTCGTTTTTGTTGGGTGTTATTTTTTGTGAGTATGGAATTGGTTTGAAAGTTGATGTTCCAAGTAGATCAACTTCATAAGGATTATTTTGGCAATCTAAGTAAAGTGGGAAGTGTTGGAGATTATTTATTTGTGATTGTTCAATGTCAGTTTTTACTGCATATTTGCATTCTAGTCGGGGTGATGTTTCGTCTTTTGCAAGGTAAAATTTTATATTTTTAGGTATTTCAACTGTAGTTTTTCGTGTTAGTAATTCAGGTGGTGTATTTCGACTTAATGTATCTGGTAATGCAAGATTCTTTCCTGCTGTCCAAACTATATGTAAGTTTGGAAATTTCATTAGTATAAATTGAAATCTATAAACTCGATGATTTGGATTTGACTTTTGTGTGAAGAGAAAAATGATTGGTTTATGATCTGTGAATAGAACTGTTGGATGTTTTGATCCAAGTATTAGAAATTCATATTCTGTAAGTGTATAATTTATAGCTGTACATTCTCTCATTAGAGTTGAGAGTCGTAGCTCTGCTTGAGTGAACAATCGGGAATTTGCTAATATAAGGTTCATTTTATTTGTACCACTGTGTGATTGTAGTAATGCTGCGCCGACGCCAAAATTTGAAGCATCGCACATTGCGTAGAATGGTTGATTTGGATCTGGGATTGTGTTTGAAATTTGTTCAGTTAAAAGTTTTTTAATTTCTTCAAATCGTTTTTGATGTTCACTGGTCCATTCAAAAGTATTTTGTTGTCTGAGGATATTATAGAATGGTCTTAAATATAATTGCATTTTGTAAACGTACTTGCTTAAGAAATTTAACATTCCAAGGAATTCTTCGATTTTCTTTTTGTTTGTTGGTGGTTGAAGTTTTTGAATAGCATCAATGCGTGATTTTAATGGAGTGATTGTGTTTCTTTCTATTTTATGTCCTAAAAATTTAACTCTTGTTAAAAAGAAATGTGATTTATTGGGGGCGGCCTTCAGATTTTCGTTCTGAAGTATTTTATGATAGTGTTCTAAAACTGTAAACTATTCTTCTTTTGTCTGTGGTTGCATAAAAACATCGTCTAAATAGGTGATTGCGTTTTTCTTAAGTATTAGTGGTCTAAAAATTTTGCTCATAAAAGCTGAAAATGCTGCTGGTCCTATGGATATTCCATAGAATAGGCGGTTGAAATCATATTGTTGATTTCCAATAACAAATTGTGTTAAACGTCGCGATTGTTCATCTAGTGGCATTTGATTGTATGCGCTATTCATATCTGCGGTTGTAAAGTATTTTCCGTTTATTTTTGTCAAAATAACTTGTATGGGTTCAATAGGCCAATTGCATTTTGATTCGCTAATAGTGAATTGAGATATCTAGCGTCTAAAACTATTTTTAATGATTCTCCTTTGGCTAGGATGATAACAAGGTTAATAAATGTGTTACCTTTTGGTTGTTCTTCTTTGTTTACTGGTGAGATAATTTTGTATTGTTCTAAAATATCCAGTAATCTATTTACCTTATCGTGTAAATGAATTGGTACTTTACTTGCTCTTTGTTTTTTGAAAACTGCGTCAGGTTTTAACGGGAGATGTAGTGATGAACTGATTTTCCCAACATCAAATTTTGATGTTGCGTAGACTGTTGAAGATTTTAACAGTTGTTTTGCTAGTTTGTCAAATTCGATTTGTGTAATTTGCGAGTGTTCAAAGTTAAACATCGTTAAAATTTGTTGTTGTTTTTTTGTGTAGTTTGTTATATTGAATGTTGGTTTAAAATATGGTGTTTTTGTGAAATAATCTGTGTTCCTCTTTTCATTGCTTATTATTTTATTTATGGATAGTTCCTCGTTAAGAATTGTGGATTGACAAATTTCTAATAATTGAAGTATATTATTTACGCGGTATGCTTTTTCATGTACGGGTGATATTGTAGCGTTTGTTTCGCAATATCCTAAAAGTCCTAAGGGTAATGTTACTTGGTACGGTGTGTTGTTATACACATGTAGCGAAATGATATCTGAATTCGTATTTTTCAAATATTTTATAGATGAAATCGTGATTTTGAAAAACTTATGAATAGGTTTAAACTCAAAGTCTGACATAAAGAGTTGTTGTCTATTTTGACTTTTATCATATTGGTGAACTTGTTTTATTGAAAAGTTATATATGTTTTCTGATAGTGGTTTCAAGTGTTTCCGTTGTTGGTTATAAATTGGATAAAATTTTGAAAAGAATGGTGGTTGTTTATTTAATCTTTGAAAAAATGTTAGAGCTGTATTTTTTGTTTTTGTGTACTTATCTTTGATTAGTAATTTACTATTCAATATGTTGATTGTTGGTATATATTTAGATATAAATGGTATACCAATAATATTGTGTTTAATATCAGTGATATGAAATATTTGTTTAAATGGTTTGTTTAGATTTTTATTTTGCTCCATTGTTCTTGTGGGGAGGAGGAATAATTGAACTTTTCCATAATTTACTAATGTTGATCCTTGTGCTGTTGCTAGTTTACTAGAGGTTGCAAGAGGCGTTAATTTTGGGTGTAATGTTTGATTTCATTCCATTTGGTAATGGTAATTATGTTTGATTCTGCTCCTGAATCAATTAAAAAATCAATTTCAAGATCTGGTGGTTGAAATTTTTTGTTTCTTGGACTTTCTAAGAGAAATGGTATTGTCCAAATTTTTTCTCAGGGTAGTTCTTTTTGTATATTTTGATAGATATGATTTGTGTTTAAACCTTTTGTTTTGTCATTTCCATGGGTTTACTTAACGTGTTAATTTCGTTTATTTCTTGTGCAGTTTGTGTAGTATTGATGGGTTCAATGTAATAATTGTGAAGGAGTTCCAATTGATTTTCATATATATGTGATGTAAAAAGTTGTTCATATATAATAGCTTCGTAGTCGTTTTCGACTGCTATCATATTTATGGAGATGGTATTTTCTGTATCACTTTCTGTGTCTGATGATCCACAGTTTATTTGATTTAGTTGTAGTTCGTTATTTCCTGTGTCATCAGTACCTGGGGGGTCTGATGTTGTTTCTTCATTTGACTGTACTTGATTAATATGACTTTGATGTTTTGGTATACTACTTCTGTATCGATGTTTAGAATTATTATAATGGTTATTATTCCTATGTGGTGATTGGGAATAATTTCTACATTGATTATTATAACTTGAATTTCGATTTTGTGAATTATTCCGTGATCTGTTTTGATAATTGTTATTTGATCTGTGATAGTTTGATCTGTTATATGAATTATTTCTTGATCGATTGTTCGGGTAATTTTGATTTCGATTGTTTGAATAATTTCTATTTCGATTATGTGAATAATTTCTATTTCTGTTATATGATGAATTTCGTGATTGATTATTGGAATAGTGTTTATTTCTTGGGTTTGATTGGGAATTGGATCTAGAAACAAATTGTGTTGCATTTGAATTTGATCTCGAATAGTTATTTCGACTATTTGATCGATTATAATGATTTTGTGAAGAATTCTGTGTATTTCTTCGTTCTGGTGATCTTCCTCTATAACTTGAGTTATATGGTGATTGATTCCTTGTGTAACTGGTGTTGTTCGGAAGTAGTTTTCCTGAACTGTTGTTACTATATCCAGTTTTGTTTGGTAGTTTTTGATCTTTCTTTATATATTGATAAAATGATTTATTTGGTTCTTTATACTTTTGAGGTTTGTTTTGGTTATCTTGTTGTTTTTGTCTACATTCGGAAATACGATGTCCGTATCGTCGGCAATAATTACACCATTTTTTAAAAGATGGTTTGCCTTTAAAATTTGGGTGTTTTTCATAAATATTTAGTATTTCAGTGATTTTTTCAACTAAGTCTGTATCTGATTCCTGTATGTTATTGATATGTGTAGTATTTGTTTCAGTTCGATTAACATACTGTAGTTTTAGATTTTCTGTTTCTTCAAGTTTCATTGTAATTTCCGCTTGCTCTAGTTTGTCTACTAGTTTTCGAAAATCTAAATCTGGCTCTCGAATTGAAGAAGGATGAGATGCTCTCTTTTTTATTGCTATTTTCCTTAGTTGAGGTGTTAAGGTCATCATTAAAATTTCTGTCATTTTTGTGTTTTTATAGTCATGTGTATTTAATGAATATGCTTTTCGAACTAGTGTTTCGATACGTACTGCTAATTGTTTGATGGTTTCATTTGGTAATCTGCGAATTTCATTGCATAAAACTCTTTGGTGTTGTTTATTTCTTTCTGAGTCAAACATTTTTGAAAATTCTTGTGTAAATCTATTCCAGTCTGATTTTATTTCTATAGGTAATACTGAAAACCATTTTTGAGCTGCGCCATGTAAGGTTGTTTGTATCAACGCTGTGCGTCGATGCATTCAATTTTGATGTAGTGGCGTATTAATTGGTTCAGGTCCTATATTTTAAATTAGATTTGCTGTTACTGCGTTTAAATAATCTTCTACAGAATATTCAGGATCTGTTCCTGTGAATACCATTAGTGGTTTATTTGATTTTATTGATGATCCACCCATAAGGTATGGATTCATTGTCATCTGTAGCGATTCTGCGGCATTTGACATTTGCGAAAAATTTGAAAGTTGATTTTTTGTTATCTCGTGTTGTTGAAGGTAATATGGAAGTGGTATTTCATTTTGCATTTGAGTTGGTTGATACGAGTGCATAGTCATTGGGTTTTGTGGTAGAATTGGTTGAAAAGATTGTGTACTAGTTGGATTTGGCATATGGATTGGTTGGTGATTTCGTGTATCTGTTGAATTTTTGGATTTGGAGAAAAAATTCTATTATATGTATGAGGTCGTCGCGATCCTTGTTTGCAATATTCTTGGGTATATGGTGCAAAAATGTCTGGTTGTTAATAATCATCATCAGATGATAAGTAATCCGAATGATGAGGTGTTTGCTTTTTATTTTTATTTTGTTGAAAGAATGGGTAATTTTCACTATGGTCCTGTGGAGGATGTGAATTAGTCCGAAAATTTACTGAGTTGGTTGTTGTCATTGCGTTATCCCAATAGTGAGAACTTACATGATTATTAGTAGTTTTTTGTGGGGGGGGGGGTAGTTTGTTTTTGATGAATGTGCATAATTATAATTGTGTTCTGCAAAACTGTTTCTTGTGAACGTTCTTCGTGGTTTTGATGGTACTGTCATAAGTCTATATGTTTGATAATCAATTTGTGAATATTTTGGAGCAACCGAAGGTTTAACGGTTGATTGTAAGGTTACTTGTGCCAATGAAGTATCTGTATTTTTTGGTGATGTTAAATTTGGGTGTATCGGTGAAAAACTTTGTTGTGTAGTCGTTGTTGTTTGGACAATTTCTTCATTTATGAAGTGTGATGGTGTCTGGATATCTTGTTGTGTAAGATTTCTAGTTCCATTAAGGTTTTCATTGTGTATGACGGTCGAGTTTAAACTGTTATTTCGTGTATCAGGTGAAAATGTATTGTAGTTTAGTGGTGTTGCATCAATGGTTAGTGGTACTACTTTTACATAATCTCTTTGGTAAGATATTGTACTTATTGCTTGACTTGAGATTGATTGTGGAATATTTATAAATGCATGATGAGACCATTCAGGGTCCCAAACGTAGTCTGACTGTTCTGTAATGGCAGTATCATCATTTGGATTTTGAGGTCTAAAATTTTTTCTTGCTTGTGAAATTAAGTCTATATTATGTGTGAAATAGTCTATTATAAACCATGCCAAAATTTTTTGTAAGTCATGTTTTGTGTGTTGTGAAACATCGTCTTTAGTGAAATTTTCTTTGATTATATGTAGGAAGGTTGAAAATAAAATAATTTCATGTCTTACTTTTGTATGTTTGGATGTTTCAGTTGGTGAGATACTTTGAAATTCTGTTTTTTCTAATATAGAAATATGGGTATTTATTATTGCAAAAACTTCGTTAGTGAATATGGAGTTTGCTCTTTGTGAATTATGATATTGTATGCTTTTAATATATTCTAAGAATACTTTTGAAAATTCTAATTCAAGATCGTCTGTTTGAATTACATATTTTCGGTGATTCGGATTTGGTGTGCTGAATTCTATGGTGTAGATTCCATATTGTTGTGTTAAATTACATATATCTTTCAGATAATGTTCAATAATTTGTCTTTTGATTTTTACATCTGGGAATTCTGCTTTGCATGGGCTGATTCCGGGTTCAAACAGATTTAAGAGTAAATTCTTGCAAAAATCGTGTTGCCCTCTATTATCGGGTGCATCTATGAGGAAGGGGTAAACCTCTTCTTCTTCATCTGTACTATCGTCACTTTGAGTGTGGCTGTGGCTCATTTTTTTGTTTAATGACTGTTAATAGGTAATTATCGATGTGTCTAATTGGTTGATTCCAATTATACAAGTGTACTGGTTTGTGTTTATATTGCTTTTTTATTCTTTTTTTTCCTCTTTTTGATGAACTTGAAGTTGTTTCTGAATCGGAAAAATATATTTGATCGTGAATGGGACAATTTTTATCAATCGATTCTTTTATTTTGTAGAGTTCATCTAAATTGGTAGCTTCTGATTCTGAAAATGCGTTTCTACTTTTTGAAAATCTTTTTCGTGTGATTTGTCTTTGTTTGCTTAATATTTTTTTTTATTGTTAGTCGTTTTGTTCTAATGTATCCAACTGTTTGTGTATGAGGTGTGATTACAAGATCGTATTTTTGGTTATCTATCTCACAGTTGTGTAAAACGATTGTTTGTTTATTTCCTAGATTTTTGAATGACATAAGGTTTAGGATGAGGGATGCAAAAAGTTGTTAGGTAATTTCTATTTTCTTAAACTGTTAGTCCTTACAATTTTTTGGTTAGCTTAGCCTGGGTCTTTTTGATCAGGGTTGGAGAGAAAAGTATATCGATTCCGAAGAATGATTTTTTTTACCTTCTCGTGGCTAGTCTAAACTAAGGTGTTAACTTACTTAATCTTACTTAGGGGTAGTGATTGTGTTCAAGGGTTGGAGAATAGTAAATCGATCCACAAGGTTCAGGTATAATTAGAACGCAAGTAGTTCGTTAGATACTATTCTAAACTTACTAAGTCTAAGATTTATCCTGGGTCTGGTAAGAGGAGGGTTCAAGTGAAGGATGAATAACCGAAGTTCTTCACTGTTTATCTTAATTTGAATGGTTAGTTTTATTAAAAAATTTCTTTTAATCTTGGGTCTTTTGGAAGGATTGGATAGTGAATCGACGTTTGAGGTCGTTAGACACTTGCTAAGTGGGTGGGGGAGAACAAAATTGTTCTTTTCGATCCAAGGATAGGCCTTGATGATCAGGTTTTAAATTTAGTGAAATAGAAAATTAATTAAGATCCAAGGATAAGCCTTGATGATCTGTTTTTTAAAATTAAGTGAATTTAAGTTTAAAATTGTCTAAATTTATCTAAGAAAAAGATTTAGTTTTTTAATGATATTAGTGAGCTTATGATTGCTGTTATGTTTAGGTGATAAAGCTGGGACAACAGATGAATTTATGATTACTAACAATGTATTGTCATGCTACTAATTTTTATTTTCATTTTCAATAAATATTTTTCAAACATGTTTTATATAAGAATGCAGAAATTAAGAAAACAATCTGAGATCTTTTTATCAATCGTTATTGCATATTAATAATTTTGTTTAGCGCCTGAAATGATCATGAAGATTGAGTTCAAAATTTTATGTTTGCAAATGAAAATCTAAATTCATTGCTAATAAGATTCTAAATATAAAAGTTTGTGTTGGCTTTTGCCGTACAACCATGAAACTAAATGGTAAGTTTCTACGTAGTCGTATATCGTCTCTTGTCCGAGGTCTTCTTCCAATACCGGGTAGTTCTAGTATTGTGCGGAATATCGGCTCTAATCTATTGAGTCGTAGAGACATTTCAATTAAGTTAATATCGTGTAACATTTTGAAAATGTTTTGTCTAACTTCTAATCTATATTTGGTTAATTCTAAGCTATTAAGGTCTTATTCGAGACTTATGGTCGCACCAGATGAGTTAGGTCCTTGAGGTTAACTCATAGAGTAATTTCGGATAGGGTACACCGTCTGCTCGTCACGCTATCTTATTTTCGGCCGGATAGATTCGTGCAACTTCTTAGTCCAATACCGATCCTAATCTTACTCTTACACTTTCTAGTCTCAGGGTGTTTAACTAGTCTCTGCTAGGCTCAATAGATCTAGGGTATACTGGTTTGTTGCGGCTGCTGAAGTTCTCTTGGAGAGACAACTAATTTCTAAGTTAAATTCAAATCTCTCTGGTGCTGAAATTACAAGTAATTTCAGCACTTACAAATAAGTGGGTTGTTAGTTAGATGGATCATGATTGGTTAATATTAAATACTTTACAGTGGTAAAATATCTAATTTATCCAATCATAAAATGTAGTTTGGATCAGGTTCCACTCTTCCAGGTCATTAAAAAGTCCCTTTGAAAAATTTGGCCAAAAAAGTCGTTTTAATAAATTTTTGGAAAATGTTGACCAAAAAATCGTATTATTTCGGTGCGCGCTCATCCCTTTAGATATTGGCCTTTAGAAAAATTTTAGGGTCCGTCACCAAAAATGGACATCTCAAAATAGTACAAAGGGGATCCCTTTGAGTCGGCAGGCGGTCGAATCCCTGAGGGGGGGGGCGTCCGCCCTCACCGAAGCCACCCCCACCCTAAATCCGCCCCTGATATTAAGCATCGTAGATCTATCCGTGTGCGATCACGATTGTTTATTTTTGAATTGCCATTTTTTTCTGAGCAGTGTCATTTACTTTGAGCAGAAAATGTACAAATTTTACGTGTGTGACTTTAAAAATGTGATTGAAGTTTTCAAAATGACTGCTGCAAGGGGGAATGCTTAGCCTTAATTCCGCTTCATCCGAATTGCTTCCGCATTTTAATCTAGCAGCGATGGTCAGATGTTAAAGTCATCCTTGTTATGAAAGAAATTTCTTTGCGGAGACATTTGATTAGCCCAAGCCAGCTCGGCGACTAAGTCGATACGGACTGCCTGTAGTCCAAAGAAAAGGTTAAACAAGTTTTTTGTTGCTCGTGGTCTTTGTATTACTTAATTTTCCTGTTCAGGAATTAGATGCTTCACCAAGGTAAATAGTCCCCTAACTTTTTTTTCACCAACAAAATAAATGATAGAGGGTGCACGGTTTCAAAAACGGCTCAAGTTTGCAACAACCTTCTGCGGCGTAGAAACCAGAAAAACATTTTTTACAAAAAAAAATTAATTTTTTTTGGTGTTTCAGCAGACCTCAAAAAATGTGCCCCACTTAAACTCCCCACAAGTAAATTGCTGTGCATGAAAAATTCTTTTCAGAGGTTTTTCATAAAAAAAATTAAAAGCAGTCTTAAAGACTTTTAAAACAAATTTTTTGTCTATTCGACGGTTGCGAAGCTTAGAAATTATCAAAAAATTGATTATATTCTTGTATTCTTGGATGAAAAAATTCATCATACTATGAGATAAATTTTGTCACTTTTTCGCCTCTTGTGATCGCAATTTCACTCAAACAAACAAAACTGCAAGCTAAATTTTAAGTCTATTATGCTATTATGTCTATCAGTTCAGGCCGAGATTTTCACACAAGCTATCAAAAACTCACAATAAAGCATTTTATGTTTAAATGCAACAATTAATGTTTATTCTTATAAGTTTAGAAAAACCGAAATCTGCCAAAAAAAGTTTCCAACAGCTACACGTTTTGAGGTAAAACATTTTCTAGATTTACGCAAAATGTTACGTTTTTCTACTCAAATATAACACAAAATTTCAAAGCAGAGTTTTAATGAGTAAATGCTTTCCATATAGGTTTTTGCAAGTTGATGTACGTATGACATTGCACGAAGTTGTTAAACAAAAAGTTTGAAGGATTAGTTTCAATCAACTCACATAATCAATCCATTTAAGTGAGGTTGACCAATTTTTTGGTTTTCTCGAAAGCAGCAGGTTTTAAAATTCTTGATCCACCGCTGTTTTAATTGGAAAAGAAAACTAATTTTGGTTTTCTTCTCAGTTATTTTGAGTTTTTTTTTGTTTTTCTCAGAAACTTCCGGCGCCACTAAACTTGAAAGCTTTACCAAGATATCTCGTAGAATGGGGGCGCTCATCAATGCCAAATTACACCATGCCAGAGCTGAAAAAGTGGGCAACACTGACACAAATTTACATTTTTTTGGCACTGTTGAACAAAATCTTCTTGTTCGGCATTGTTGAGCAGAAAATGTTTTACTGCGAAAGTTGTAGAACTAATCAGCGCAATTGCGCCATTGTGTTTCGAGCTTGCCCATAGTGAGTAGTTAAAATTCAATTTTGTTTATTTGACGGAATTTTATCTGGGACCATAGACCATACTTCCAAATGGGGCTTGTTAAGGGATCATAAGTCTGAAAAAGTAACCGTCGCTCTTCGAATAACTTCCCTGTTTATTAAATACCGTACTTTTAAACACCTAGTCTTTTCACTACATAAAAACTTAAATCCACAACAATTTAACTCCTATTTTTCCTTTTAACACCTATATTTTAACACCCAGTCATTTCAATAATAAAATTAAAGCTCCAAGAACTCTTTTTCTTTCCTCTAATCACACCAAAGATAATCCTGCAATTAACGCACACATCATATTGAAAAACATGCAATAATGATGCTTCCTAAATTACTTATAGACAAGTTCGTAATTTATTTTCAATTAGATTTTTCGCCAAACCATTATGATTACTAAAAAAACCTGCTTGTTCTAATTCATAACAATTTGACGTAAAACTTCTGAGAAATATAAAACTCTTAAAACCACTTTCTACTGTACTCAAGTGATAAACAAACGCTAACACAATAAACAAATTATGATTCAGCCTTTTTTTCCAACTCGTAGTTTCATCTTTAAAGAAACCATTTCCTATAGCGTCCGGCCACGAAATTTATCAAATTTAGCAAAAAAAAAACAAGCTTACCGAAAGTTAGATTTGTTAAATATATCAAACGCATAAAGATCGAGCATCTGCCTATACAGAAAACTACGAATTGGTTGGGACACGTGGAGAGCATAATCATGACGTTTCAGCGGGATAATTAGATGCGCGAAATGTCAACAAGCGTTTAAAATATCTCAGCAAAATATATGAACCGACTGTCACAGGTGCCAGTGCAGTTTTGTCAGTGATTTTGCCACCCAGTTTGCCGTCCCTACTAAAAACAAGCTGATCCAAACAGCTGCGCGCACACCTAAGCAGCTAAATGTTAATATGCCACCCAACCCCGTTGCGCGAAATTTCGAGATCCCTGAAATTTCTGGAAAATTTATCCGGTATGACAGTGGATAAGGTGGTTACAAATAAATCATTCATTTTGTGCTGCGATCCCAAAATGCTGAGAGTTCTGGATGGAAAAGTCATTTTTAGGTCAGCCGATGGAAACTTTAAAATTACTCCAAAAATGTTCTATCAACTATATTCAATTCATGTAAGTGCATCTGGCATTGCACCAGCCTGCGTATACCAAACCGAAAAAAAACCTACGACCGCGTATTGCAGGCGTTAATTGATTTAGCACCCAATTGCCGGGCTGAAAAAGTTTTGTAAGATTTTGCGCAAGCTGCTCTTCAGTCCTTTCAAAAAAATTCCCCGAAGGAAAATTATTGGGCTGTTTTTTCCATATCTCCCGGAATTGCATGAGAAAAACCAACGAATTGGGTCTGAAGATGACCTACGAAATGAATCACGTTTTAACGCTGGCCTTAAAAGTGCTGCGTTCACTTGCATTTAAAAAAAAATAAAAGATTGGCACTTCCTACGATGTGATTGTTCAGGTAATTTAGAATATATGCGACAGAAGTTGTTTGGAGCCCGAAAAAAGTAAGAAAGTTGACGGGTTGTGCCTGTACTTTGGCTCTACTTATTAAAAAAGCATGGTGCCAAACTGTAAAGTTTTGTTCCTACCCTCCTTTTGGAAACAGCGAGATGCGGTTGTGAGTGGAACTGCTATAACAACAAATGCTGTCGAAGTATGGTATTTTGGCATTCGAACCTATTTCCGCGGAGCCCACTCGAATATGTGGAAAGTAGTGGGCAGCCTGCAAAAAGATACCTCCGTACAAAACCTAATTTTTTCGATGCCTCGAGTGGCCATAAAATCTTAAAAAAGGAAAAATTCCTTGTAATCAATGAAAGAGTGCAAAACATAACGGCCTTTTACGAAGAAAAAACTGATTTCTACTTTTTCAGAGCGTAATCGACTTTGTAGTAAACCAGTGTAAATTTTGTCTCTTTTTTGTTTATTCTTTCGTTTTAATAAAATTCAATTTAAATCCTACTTGAACGTTGCCAAACTTTTTTAATTGACATTTCTTTCCAGACTAAACGCCATAAACTAAACGCCATAACTTGACTCAGGTACTAGGAAATTAATCTCAAGACAATTACCCTTATTTTCGTGTTGCTAGCTTGGGACTAGGGGCTGGCAAACTCTTTTGAATAAATATACTTGTTTTTTAAAAGAAGTTGTTAAAAGGTGTTGTTTTTTTATTCGATCAATTTTCGCTGATCAAAATAACAGTTTTCTACGAAAACTTTTTTATACCCTATTGAAGACAATGACTTGCTGAAATCAAAATTAAGAAGATAATTTACCTCCGATTATTTTTGTGAATTTTGTGGGCTAGAAAATAGACAAATTGGCCATGTTCTGGACTAAATTATGCAAGCTTTGAATATTTTATTCATTTTGCTGAAAGCGCAACGCGAAATATTTATGCATGGCAAAATTTACCGCACAACAAAAGTGTTCCAAATTGAATTGATGCTAGCTTATTAGATCGGTCGTATTAATTTCGTACGACTCATCAATTCACACTTTGATATTGTCCAAAATTTACAGGTTTTCAATATTTTCTTTTGCCAAAAACTATAGTCGGAACATTCGGGGCTTCACCCTGATATAAAAGCAGTCTTGTTAGTAAAGTTATGGGGGTTTAAAATTTGTAATTTTGGCCAACTTGAGGCATTTAACGCGCGATATATTTCGCGCTATTAACGCGTAAGTGGAGATTTAATCCGTCTTAGAAATCGTTCCAAATTGGTTGAAGGAAGCTAGTTTGCCATAATTGACTGGTTAATAGGAGCAAAACCTATCACTTTGTACTTTAAATGGCGCGTGTGGGGGATGATTATTACAAAAAATTTGATTTAAAAAAAAAACATTTTTTTTCCCATTTTTTTTTCATGTTATTACTGCACCATAGACCTTAAAAGGCAGTCGGAACATTCAATGCTTCGCCCTGATATGAGCAGTCTTGTTTAACTTTAAAACCACATTGAGCTAGAATGATTTGAAAGTTAATATTCGGTATCAGTCGCCAATGCAATTTTTCTGTAGAGTGGTTTTGAATTTTTTAAGGTGATTCGGTTTGTGATTGATGACAACAGAAATTCGAGAAAAGAATCAAAATGAGACTATTCAAAAATCATAGCTTCATTTTGGCTTCTCCAAGAATAAGTTTAGTATGTGTTAGCAATATTGAAATATTGACCCGGGTTTTTTTTTCAGAAGTTTCATTTCTTTTGGCTGTTTTGCCTTTGTTGCTTCATTTGCTGTAATTGTATCTTCTGCTGTTGACTCTTAGTCTGTTGCTTTGTCTGCTGGTGCTTGCAGACAACAAATTTTTTGACAACAAAAGTTAGTGCATTTTGATCGTTCTAAAAGCTCAGCTCAGGCTTTCAGAATTTATTGAAATTATTGATTGAAAATAATATCAAATTCAATTGGTTATACTGCAAATTCAATTGGTTTTACTAGTCTTAATTTGGAACGTAAAGTTGAAACTATTTTTCTAATCTATGCTTGCGCGACAGAACTTTGACCAATATACAAAAAAACATACGTAAATTAGTATTTTTGTTGAAAATTACTTTTTTTTAGGTAGTTTTTTGACATTTAATCATAACTTTATCTGACATATTTGAGTTATTTGACATCATTTGACTCATTTTAACCCACATGCACCAAAACAAAAAATTCAAAGTAACCAAGCAATGTGGAGTTTTTTATTGAATAAATATTGATTTTAATCAGCTTTAAGATATATTGATTTAAAATTTTTAAAAAATTTAAAAAAGAATTCATTTTGGATCAAGTAAAAATCCTCCCCCCCCCCCCCAAGTAGTTAACATCCTCTCCCCCAATTGAGAAATTGTAGAAAGTTTTAAACGGATTTACAACCTACTGTAACGAATTCTTCTTTAGTAGGTTGTAAATCCGTTTAAAACTGTGTCTTTAAGTTTTTTTTGCATCAGTTGTTGGACGCGCATTCTATACAGTGTAATTTTGTTCATCTTTTCAATACAAATTATTTTACAGATTAAAGACAGATTTATTTGATTTTTTCGACGATCGGCTAGCTTGAGTCAACCGGAAATCAAATTATAATGTATGCTTCTAATTTGAACTTCAGCAAGATGTTTGATTTGAAATGAAACTTTCAAGCTTTTGCAGAAAAAAATTTATTGTTTCGCCCACACCGAAGTTTCATGGGTAATAATCGATTATAATGGATTTTCGTTGACTAAAATGTTGTCTATATAATCGATTATCATGTCAAATTTAGATCACGTAATATATTTTCATTCGATTATGATCGATTATTTTTGTTATTTTGTTGAGACTGACAATGAACATCCAATATAATCGATTATTATCCATGAGACTTCAGAGCGGGCAAGTAGAAATTTTCAAGTTTTTCGTTGATTCGTTATACAAATTTGCTCTACAAAGGTTGAGCTTTAAAATTGCGTGAAGAACTCTTGCTTAACTCATTTTTCGTCACCGCGGGAACCTTTCCATCACAACAATTTTTAGCTATCTCACTGAAACTAAGGATATGCGGTAAGCATTTCTCCTCAAGAACAATTTACGTACAAATTTATTCTCAAATTTATCATCAATTATTTTAACCGAATAAAAATTTGAGTCTTGTGGCTGAAAACTGATTCTTTAAATTGGTTTGTATCAAAATTTTGTGCCATTTTCTTGCGTTTGAATATTTTATTGAGGTTGAGCTCCAAATTGGTTAAAAATAGCATAATATAGATTAAGACGAATTAAGAAAAAACAGATAGCAGGTGAATATATCGACCCCTTTATATATGCCATTATAGCAATAATTAAATGACTTTAGAGGAGCATGGAAACCAGCAAATGTCAGTTAGTATTTTTTACCTTCGAGGACATCTGGCAAAAAATACACAGCTACTTACTTGTCTATTACGCGAACAATATATTATTTTGTAAAAGGAATAATCAGGATAAACCTGAAAAAAATTTTGTACTTCAAATCAGAAATTATTTCGTAAGTAATCATAAAATTTTGCCTTAATTTTCATTTATCGACCTGTACGTCATGATCCTGAATGAAATCGAAGCTCTCAGCTGCAATTAAACCTTTTTGCAAGGTCAACTTTTCGCGAGCTTAATAGTTTTTTTCTGGCATTTTAGTAACCTTTATTATAAATATCTAACAAAATTACTCATGTTTTATCATTGTTGTGGGGACGGGTAAAACGATAAAACGACAGGTAATAAAAAGTGAAACTTTAAAAATTAAGAATAGAGACAGTTTTTTAATTCGAAAACATATTGAGTCTACTATAGTAATATATGTCTATTTTTAGTTTGATTTATAAAACTAAAATCAAATGAAGGCCATCAACCATTCATTCTCATTGTGCCACTCAAATTACTTCCAAAATGTATTTTTCTTCTCGCTCTATCTTCTCAACGTCTTGACTATTTGTAACAGACGCAGCAAATTGTTTTGAAATGATTTTTTTTTGTGTTTCATAATTAGCTCCCGGCTATATTTCCTCTCCTTTTTATTTTGGGCCTTACTTCAGTGGTAAGAGTTTTGTCATCCATTTTGTCGTAGAGGATGACACAGGGACCTCTCCAACCGTGGTCAAGGTAGGTTTCGAACACTCGACCTTCGTGTTAATGAATTTTTATTTCCTCCAAAGGGTATGAAGGTAAGATGGCCTACTTTTGCTGCTCCTTCTCAAATTATTAAGGTCACCAGGAGCAATTAGGCATAAAAATAAGCAATGTTATCCAACAATTTTAACTTAAAAAAGTGCTCTTGTAGTGATATAACGTGACATATTAAAAGTTCTATTGAAAACTTCAAAATGACTACTGCCTCTTTGATGACTAAGTCTCCAATTTTCCAATTCACCCGCGTTGGTTCCGCAGCTTAATCAGATAGCAGTTGGTACAACTCATTCTGATTATTAAAAAAATTTCTTTGCGGATGCATTTGATTAAGGAAGCGAATTGAAGAGGCGCCTGATTCCATACTGATTGCCTTCTAATGAAAAGGTCACAAGTTTTTTAGCTCGACAAAATAATCTCTTCTATCTTTTTTGTAAATTTAAAAGTTCCAATACAGGAGTTTGACACCTATAAAGTAAGTCATAGAGGGTAAGTGAGCACATAAACGCAGTTTTCGGGTCAAAAGTTTCCAAAGAGGGACCCACAAGACCCTTTTTGGTGTTTCAGTAGACTTCAAAAAAATATTTAGTCGATCTAAAATAGGTTGACAATGTTTTTAATTTGTTTTTGAAAAAAAACCAAGAAAATTCTGAACCAAATTTGAAAAGAAAAAAAATTGTTTTTCCTCACTGATTTTTCCAGAAGCTTCACCAAGATCTTAAAGCTTCCCGAATCTTTATCCCGGGTAACAACAGCGGTTCTCCACGAAGAGCTGAACAGCTCGTATGTTGATCCCTTCCCTTGCGGATAAGTAATCTGAACGGCTTACCCGAGATAAGTTTCATAAGATTCATAAGTTTCCGCCAAAATTGTTGTGCCGCCAAAGGTTTACTTCAGTGGTTATCAGCAAAAAAAAAAAGAAATATCAAAGTCCCCACAACAAAAAAACTTCCCCTACAGTGCCAGTTCATAATTAAAAACCACATTTTTTGAAAAAGTGTCTGAATCCGTTTTTGCAGTACTGTTATAGATAACGATACTACAAAGTGTTATGAGTTAGGACCGAAGTGTAACTCATAGAGTAATTTCGGATAGGGTACACCGTCTGCTCGTCACGCTATCTTATTTTCGGCCGGATAGATTCGTGCAACTTCTTAGTCTAATACCGATCCTAATCTTACTCTTATACTATCTAGTCTCAGGTTGTTTAACTAGTCTCTGCTAGGCTCAATAGATCTAGGGTATACTGGTTTATTGCGGCTGCTGAAGTGCTCGGGAGAGTCCAACTAATTTCTAAGTTAAATTCAAATCTCTCTGGTGCTGAAATTACAAGTAACTTCAGCACTTACAAATAAGTGGGTTGTTAGTTAGATGGATCATGATTGGTTAATATTAAATACTTTACATTGGTAAAACATTTAATTTATCCAATCATAAAATATAGTTTAGATCAGGTTCCACCCATCCGGGTTTTACAGAGTTTTTTAGAACAGTTCTTCTGTAATTCAAGGGTGGATGATGGACGTTGGTATTTGGCGAACATCATAATTTTCTTTCGCTTCTTCTTGTGACAACGACTGAGTCTCTGCAACAAAGTCAATTCTGATTCCAGAATGGTTGGCTATGTCAGGTTTTTCTGTTCTGCGTGGAGAACTTCTTTTGTGTATGATCTAGTTTGGGAATGGCGTGGAGATTGTGCGTGGAGGGGATGCCTGGTTACTCGGATCTGTACGTATACTTGAACATCGAGGTGGTCATTGGTCTAGTTCAATGAAGTCCTTTTCTGCGAAGTCAAGTCACATCCACTATATCTTCACTAAACACTAATAGAGCTTACCGCACTTTTAAAAGAAAGTTCCCCAACCATCCTTTCCCAGCAAAACCAGGAACAGCCCGTGAATACATCAACCACCCCCAGCATACTAACACTAAAGAATTTTTAGCTATCACTTTACCCTCATTTCCACAATACACTTTAAACACCCCTCACGACGCTAACGAAACACGCAACTTTGTAGATGAATACGTTTTAATGCCCACTCTCTCTTGGACCTCATACTATCATTTCACTAACCCTCTTTGCTTACCTTTATCCAGCACTTCCATCGATATAGACCGAAACAAAGACATGCTATATCAACTAACTACACCACTAACCGCTAGACAGTTTACTTACGTTGGATATAAAAAATCACTCAAAATACACACTGCACCTAGAGCTAATGAATATACACTAGAATACTACGATCACAACATCATTAGAGCTAACCAAGATCAATTCTTAGACGACGATCGCTTCGCTAATCCACAAATCACCGAGAAATTTTTCATCAAGACACCATATGTATTTACACTAAACATCTTCGACCGAAAGTTTGATCACATTATTTCAGAAGCACTAACAAACACACAAGCATACGAAAGTTTTAAAGAACGCTTCCAAATCTTTTCACTAACCTTTCATTTCCTTGCACCACACGAAAGAGATTTACACTGCTCACACGATATTATGTTGCGCACTAAACAAACACATACATACAGTTACTATCGTTTCATCCAAAATCACTTTGACCTCCACACACCCTCTAGACAACCACACCATCGTTTCCAATTCATCAATTCAAAATACACTTCACCATATTTCCTAAATTTCACATATTGTATTAAAGAAACTAACCTCCATGGTATTCTTCGTAATTATGACCCCATAACCCAAATGTACATTTTCTGCCCCATCACCAAGACCTTCAACGCCGAAGAATCCCGACCCTTCCTTATCCCGCACGAGTTCCTGCAACCTATAGAAATCCCAATTTTAGAATTCATCCACAACACTAAATTTAACCACAAATTATATAACTTAATCCAAAACACACCTTATGAGTTTGCAGTAGGCACTGAAGAACTAACCACTATTAAGGCACTTCAATTGCTTTGGCCACTACTTCAGACTAAAAATATCATCCGCATTCTAGCTAAACTACTAACAACTTCAGAACTAATTCACGACATCTTCCCCCACGGTTTTTTCCCCGACGACTAACAGGTAAGTATGAATTAAATGAATATTACTAATTAATTACAGTATTAAAAACTCACCATTCTTTATTCATGTTTTCTTTAGATTTTTAGCCTTCATCCTAGATCATCTGAAAAATTCACAAAAGAAAAATAAAAAATAGCAAACTTCTTCAAAACTGTTTAAGACCCTATTAAACTTTTGCACCAACAATTAAATAAATATAATACCAATGCAGTAAATTAATTTATAAAATTTTCCCCAAAGCAGTAAATCTACATATGATGAAAATTTGTATCTTAAAATTCCCCCATAACTAGCAGTAAATTTCTAAATTCTATGTAGTAAATTAATAAAATGCAATTGCAGTACTAACCTTTTGATATTTTCATTCATTCGCACAGAAATTCTATCCACACTCGCACAGCTCGCCCACGAAGAATTGTTTAAAATAATGAATTTCAGTTTCAAGTTTTCACACTCAACAACTCTAACATACAATAACATGTTTCAAACTTTCCTTTAACCCGGTTGGAAAGGAATCATATACTAAACAAAACTAACCAACGCAGCTTACTAAATACCACAAATCATAGAATAACAGCATGACTTAGAAAAGGAAACCAACGGTACCCAAACCGGATTAACCCAGTTTAAAACTGGATAATTTATTCTTTTGAAGACTATTACAAAGTCTTAGAAAGAAATAATAAAACACAAAAAAGTCGAAAGACAAACCCATACCACAAACAATTTGCTTTTGGAAAAAGTACATAACTAACAAGACATAAGTAAAACCACAACAAACCCAACATAAAACGTTGTCACATAACAGGACCTCTCACAAACACCGCATGAAATCATACTCCCACTCCTGGCCTAACCCACCAGGAAAGGACGTCCTGAGCATGCTCTATAGCCGGCCTAACCCACCGCGCTACATCCACGCTTTGTGACCACACCTTTATTTTTAATAAGAGCTACTCAAGGGTGAGTAACTCTTCAAAATAACCGAACTAAAACAAAAAGCTTTTGTGAAAACAACTAACTAAAATCATTATTAAAAAATATTAAACTAATAAAAGTTTTATAAAATGTAAAATCACATGATGCAATATATAGATCAGGTTCCAGTTATGTTATAGCATAAAAATGTGTTTAGGTCTCGTCTAGTACAACAAAAACTAGTGTTCAAAATTGTCTTCATTACTTGCACGACGGTGCCACATTTGACTCTATTGTCTGTTCATCTAACTTCGTCAATTTATTAACCTTGACTCTATTGTCGGTTCGTCGTTTTTTTCACGTGTCATCATTCGGTTTTCTCGATGGAAGCGGACAATTTGACCCATAACGATACAAACTATCTGTCAACACCTGATGATTTATTCACCCACTATTTATTGTATACGTCATCAGCACTGGCTCTTTTGTGCAATAGTCTCATCATAGCGGTTCTCATCAAGATCGGAATCACTCGGGCATCTTTGTGCTGTATGCTGATGGTAGCAACTGCTGATATTCTCACAATTATCGCCATACTAGTGTAAGTATTTAAAAAACTATATTCAGTTTATGGGAAGAAGAGAATCAAATGCAAAAACGTATCGAGGTGCACGTCTCATTCAGTCCTTAGTTTCCATTTTTCCCAAAAGGTGACTTTTGGTACTATTTCACGACATTTTATTTTGGTTGAGCCACTCTAATATTTTGCGAAGGCGCCTTCAATGACAATATATAGTACTTTTGAGAGGGGAATTGTAAACACAAAAAAAAACGCGCTAAAAACGCTATATTGAAAGCAGATTTTACAAAAATTGTGTACATAAACTAAAGAAAATAAATAAATCTCTGATGTAGCTTGGGATAAAAAAGATTAAGAAACAAAAAAAAAACTCTCAAACTACTTTTTTAGGAATTGCAATGAGAACCAACAATCACTCTAGTAAATTCTGCCTACTTTTAAGTCAACAAAATCGAGCCAAACTTGTATACTAAACAGCCATCGTTGTTTATGACAAAAAAAACGTTAAACTTCGAAACTTTTTTCAGCATTTATATACCTGAAAACAGAACTAGCGATACACCATAGTTGAGACAGATTGAGCTCACATGAACGCCTGTTTGTTCCGAATTTCTAATAGAGTTGTTGAAAGCAAATTCTTGAGATACTGATGTCCAAAACTCCGAATTACAAAGAAATATAACTTGTAATCAATGTTTTTAAACTATGGGGTTTTGATTTGGGGCTACTTTTCAAAAAAGGTTATTTGTTGCGCGATAAATTTTGTCCTATTTAAGTGTTAGCGGCAAATCAAATTCTTCGTAATTGAAATTGCGCAAGCATTTTGTTTGAATCAATATGTTAACTGACGTTGCATATATCACTGTAAACTTTATATGGCATGGATATGGGGAAAAGATTACGAAAGGACAAGAAAAAAAACTGAAACGTTTTGATTCCTTAAAAACAACTTATAAGAGCTGCTAAGCTCAGATGAAATAAGCGTTTTTGTTCCAAGATTTTTGACTAGAAAGGATTCATTTGGGGTTATCTTTTATTCAAATCAGCGGTAAAACTCTGCTTTTGCAGCCCAATTTTTTTACGATAATGAATTTAGCTTTTCAACTTAAGCGCACTGAACTAGAATTACTGAAAAGATAAATTTCAATGTCCAGTCAGCAATGCTTTTCTTTTGAAGATTAGTTTCCGAATTTTTTGTGCAATTAGGTTATTAAAAGCTATATGTGAGACATACGTTTGTTCTGTTGCTTCTGCACAGATTTTTGAAAACACTATTTCGGTTTGAAACTCGTAAAAAAGTAGATGAAACATAGTTTTGCAGTACCATAGATGATAGTGGCTCCTTGTAGTCACTTATTGCAAGGAAGTTCTAAAAATGAAGTTGAATGTATAAGACTTTTAGGTTTTTGTCTACAAACTATATTAATTATCAAAGTTTTATAGTTCAGATAGAAATTTTATGCTAAAGTATTGCTAATCTACCAGTCGAGAAAACCAACTTTTGAAACAGTTGTTTCTGTTGCATGTAAATAGCTTTCAAAAGAGAACTTTACTGAGCTAGTCCAATTTTTCTAAAACTGCAGGCTTCATGGGAACAACTTTTTTGTTCAAATTATTAATTTATGAAGGAAAACCGGCATATTTTACAGTTTACAGCTTTGATCTTCAAATAATAAAAACAAAAATGGAGAGAAGAACCGAAATGAGGCTATTTAAAAAAACTTGATTTTGGCTTGCTTCAAAAGTGTTAGCAACATCGATCCAGGTTTATTTTCTGAAAATTTTCTTATGTTTGGCTGTTTTGCCTCCTGTGCTTCGTTTGCTTTTCGTGCTTCTTGTGATGCTTTGTTTTTCAAACGCTTTGTCTATTGACGCATAATTTGGCGTCTATTTCTGATCGTTTGAAAAGCTCAGGCGCATTCAAACTTAGTTTTGAGGTTGGATGTTAAATTTGTTTTTGCATAGGTTAGTCGAATAAAATTTATATGAGCTGTGATTTTTTGAACCAAAATTGAAAGTTTAAGGTAGCCAGATCGGGTATTTAATATTCTGCTTTGATAAAAACAGTGTGACAAGCTCTCACTTAAAATCTAGCTTGAATCCTACCACAGGCTGATCGGTTTTGGTTTCAAAAATGATACCAACGCATGGTTCTAGACAAGGAAAACAAGGAGTTTCAGTACATTTTACGAGTCCAATAAATTATTTGCTACTAGCAGAAATAGATTAATATTGCCAATGAATCACTTTTTCTTGTGATACGGCTCTGAATGTCGCCAAAAATCTCACAAACTTTTAAATCAATTCTGTTTTTTTTTCTTTATTTTTTATTTTGTTTAAAATAAATGTTTTCAATTATCCATAATTTCAGCAACCAAATATGGAACTCGCATTTTGGAGAATGGTGCAACTTCTGGCGCTGGATTACTTTTGCAACAACAGTTGCAGCCCAGAACGAGCTGGTACTTCTAGCTCTGGACAGATACCTGGCTGTGAGGAACATCAACAGATACCAGCAGACACTCATGCTCAATCTCTCCTACCCAGTCAAGTGCTTCTTTGCCAACCTTGCTCTCAGTGCTCTGGTCATGAGTGGATCTCTGTTCTACCTTGAAATGGATCCGGAAACTAAACGTTGCACAATCGCACAAGGAACCAATTTTTTCTTCCGAATTATCTATAACTTTTTGGCCGGTGTTATTGTGTACTTTGCTTTTCCTGTGGTATCGACATTGCTACTCCTAAAGTGGGTGCGCTCCAAACTAAGGTAAGTTTTAAGAAAACGAGCAAATAAATTATTGTTGGCCAGTCGCCTTGTTGGCCAACCACCGGTTAGATATACAGGCCCACATTCTTATTTTGCTGCTTAAGTTGAACTTAAGTTGAATTCTTTGTCAAAATTGTGCAAAAGCCTTTCAACATTGAAAAAAACCAAGTGAGCAATCTTTTGACGAGTTTAATCAACAAAAAAGCTAAAAAGTGCTGGCTAGTTCTAAATTCTCGCCGATCAGGTAGTTTTTCGGAGCCAGACATTTTAGGTGCCTTTAATTTGATTGGCCAAATAATAATTTCCCAAGCCTGACAGTTTTGCGACGCTTTTGATGAATCGATTAAAGCATCGCAAAAAAGCAGGCAAAATGCCAAAGAAAAACACAGAAAATTTTTGATTCATTAGAACGAAATTGAGTTATGATGGAGGTCTAACTCATAGAGTAATTTCAGATAGGGTACACCGTCTGCTCGTCACGCTATCTTATTTTCGGCCGGATAGATTCGTGCAACTTCTTAGTCTAATAACAATCTTAATCTTACTCTTATATCTCTTAGTCTCAATAGATCTAGAGTAAACTGGTTTGTTACGAGTCGGTCTCTTGGAAAAGGCAACTGAGTTGTAAGTTAAATTCAGAATGCTCTGGTTCTGAAGTTAAGTAATTTCAGCACTTTACAAATAAGTGGGTTGTTAGTTAGATGGAGTGTGATTGGTTAGTCTTTAATATTTTATAGGGATAAAATATCTAAATTATAACCAATAATAATATATAGTTTGGATCTGGTTCCAGAATAAATGTTTTGCTGTATTGATATTCAACCTAATGAAACTGGTCAAAAGTTTTATGCAACACTTAACATTTTGGCAACACTGATTTCCAAAAGTGTATCCGGTTTCTGTGCAAGTAACACAGGTTATTACGACCTCGCGTATCCCTGCTAGGCATTAAAAAAATTGGGAATATTTTAGAAAAAAGGTTTCAGTTAGGTTGTTTTGCAGGATGAAGAAAGACGGATGAATATAGAAATCTGCTAGAAAAATGGCAATTTTCCTAACGAAAAAATAACAAGACTACTTGTAAATCAGGGCAAAGCCCTGAATGTTCCGACTGCCCTTTAATTGGTCTCGAATAGTTTTTGGTAAAAGAAAATATTGGAAAACTATAAGCTTTGGACAATATCGAAATTCAAGTATAAGAACAGCAGTGGTACAAAATTAATACGACCATTTGAGAGCTAGCTTCAATTCAATTTGGAGCGATTTTGTTGTTGGAGATATAGCGCCGCGTAAAAGTAACTCGCGTTACGATTTCAGCAATTTGAAAATAATCTTAAAAGTGCGCATAAGTTAGTCCAGAGCATGGCAAAATTGGCTATTTTTAAAATCCCAGAACATTGCAAAAACGATTGGAGTTAAAATATCTTTTTACATTTTGATTCTTTCAGTCAATATTTTCAGTGAGGTACGATTTTTTTCTTATAAATTATTACTTTGATCGCCGAAAACCAACTAAATAAAAAAACAACTGCACCAAGCATAAATATTCCGCTTTCTTCGAAAGTCGGACCAAAAACTGATTTTCCCAAAAAATATTGAAATCAGGGGCGGATCTAGGATTTTCGCGAGGGGGGGGGGGGTCGGATTTTCAAAAAAATTTCGAAAATTTAGCCGGCTTTTTTTTTAGGTCGACCGAAATGATTTTTTGAGCTCAGTCAAACCACTATGAAGACCCTATTTGACCGGCAAATTTTTGAAAAAACAGGCCAAAAAGGGCGTTTTTAGGCACTTTTTGAAAAGCTTTGATCAAAAAGTCGCGTTTTTTGTCTGCGCGCGCTGCCCCCTCAAATTTAGTGTATTTTGGCGCCAAAGGCACCTATAGAAAAATTTTGGGGTCGGTCGGCCAAAAATGGATTTTTCAAAAAGTATCAAAGGGGGACCCTTTGGGTCGGCAGGTGGTCAAATCTCTGAGGGTTGGGGGCGCCTGCAACCCCTCCCCCTAAATCCGCCCCTGGTATTAGATATTTAAGAGAAACAGAACTGAAACCAAAAGCGATGCAAAAGTGAAACCATAATTACAAAACAGTTGTTATCCAAAAACTTGATCACTATTTGTTTTAACGGCTAGTCTTATTTTCATTTGAGTTCAGGACAATAGAGAAAAAGTGGTTTAATTACTGCCTAATTTGGGTGAAGACCTTGTTGTACCAACATTCATTTGAACCAAAAAAAACTCGATCCCAACGTGCTAAAGTTATTCAAATCAATTTCTGTTTCGCCAAATTGTGAGCAAGCAATTTCAAAACTAATTTTCCTCTGTTCAAACAGCATAAAACTAAACAGCAGAATAGTGACCGCCCCTGTTGAGCCAATGAGTTGCAAGCTTGTCAACAAAGGGAAGGACTCTGTAAATAAATAAGTGCCAATTATGATCGCAAAGCCGCGACGCACACCTTAAATAAAGACCTTAAAAGAGTCGGCAAGTAATCTTTGGCCAATTGAATATTTTAGATACTAACGCGATAGATTTTTTCGTTATGGTACATATGGGACTGATTTTTCATTTTGGTTCTAATAAATGCTCACACTAATTCGTTCAATTACCCGCTGAAATCAATTCACTTTGTTTGTTTTGCTCATTATTAAGTTCATTGTCTAGAGCGTTCATCCAGGTTTTATTGTTCCGACTTTCGATACGAAAGTAACGGAATATTTGTGCTCGGGTTGGGTTTTTTCTTCGGACAAATTTCGACTTTTTAACTAGCCATTTTTGACAAAAATTTTTTTGTCATTCAGAGGGTATTGTTGTCCTGAGCTTAAAATTGAAAAGATATTTCACCTTTGATTAATCTTGGTAACGTTATGGAGGTTTAAATATTGCCGTTTCGGCCAATTTGGGACAATTAACGCGTAAGCGGGGAATTAATCCGTCTTAGAAATCGTTCCAAATTGGTTGAAAGAAGCTTATTTGCCATAGTTGGTTTGTTATAAAAAGAGAAATCTATTTTTTCAAACTTTATATGGCGTGTGGGGTGATGATTTCATAAAAAATTTCAAATTTAAGAAAAAAAACTTTTGATTTTATTTTACTACATTTCATTTTTTTTATGTTACTACTACTCCATAAACCTTAAAAGGCAGTCGGAACATTCAGGGCTTCGCCTTGATACGAGCAGTCTTATTTTGTTTTGTAGAGAGTTAGAAATAAATTTGGCAAAGCAGGCTAAGGACGAGAAGGAAGAACTGAGCACAACTGGCGCTGTCATCAGTGGCATTTCCTTTGTCACTTTTTCCTTCCTTATAGTCACGTGCACGTTTTTGCGAGGTTTGCTCAGCAGCGATGTTTCCCAGCGTTTAATACCATCTACAGAGACACGAGATCATTACAATGACATTCTCATCAGTTCAGTTCTCATTTTGATCACACTTAACATGATAGTCACTTTTGTAATCTTCATCTTGCTCAACAAAACATTCAGAGACACTTTGAAATCTATATTCCTTCGGAATCCGGGACAAGTTGCCCCGAACCCCCCAGCGGCGAGAGTAGCCCGAAACAACCTACTTCAACAAGTGAATCAGAACCACGCAAGAAATTTTTATAACTCTGGTAAGTGTTTCTAGTAATAAAATCATTTCTTGCGTCGCTAACCTAAGTTATCAATTTTGTCAACTTTCCAAAAGGTAGCATTCTGAAAGTTAATTGGCTAGACCCTGCATGGCCTCCAAAGAAAAAAGTATTTTTATTTAAGCAATTTTCACTAGTTTGGTCGTTTCCCCAATAAATGAATGGAATCTTCCTAGACGCAGATTAAACAATTTTTGTTGTTTTGATTTTTTGTTAATCGAAGCATTTTTTTTCGTTTTCATCTCAACCGGGGCGCATATAGATGGGGATGGCAAGGGTTTGTTATGACATTCATTTTTGTCGGCAATCCAGGAAAAGTTTTTAACGGCGCCTAAACTTTTAGCACGGTATTTTTGGCACATTCATTTCTCAAAATTTTGACTGCTGTTCAGAAACGCTTGGCAAAATCTGGCCTTTTAGCAGGGGCGGATCTAGCATTTTAAAAAAAAAACGAGGTGAAAAAAGCCATTTTTGGGAACTTTTTGGAAAATTTGGAAATTGGCGCGCTATCCCCCTCAAAGTTAAATTGGCGCCCAAGGCGCATTTAGAAAAATTTTAGGGTCGGTGGACCAAAAATGGATTTCTTAAAATCCCTTTGGGTCGGCAGGGGGTCGAATTCCTGAGGAAAAAGCGTCCCCCCCCCCTAAATCCGCCCCTGCCTTTTAGTGTTTCGGGTAAATTGGTCAACCTAAAAAGCAGCCGTTAACCCCATTTTGATTGGTTTCTGAAAGATTTCAACTGTTCTGTAGACTCGCAGTCACAAAATAAACTGGAGCCCCTGGACATCGTGGCCAGGAAAATAATCCAGGCAAGGCATGGCGAACCGGACGAAGACTGCAATCAAAGAAATAATTCGGAATCGCAATACCGAATCATTTGGGTAGACGGAAGCGCAAAGTTCCAAAAGGTGCTGCCACGAGAAACTAATCAGGTATTTTTCAAACGAAAGTCAAAATAAAACCATTGAAAACAAAATACTCACACAAAACATAACACAGAGGCGGGAACTTTGTACCAACTGTGATAAAAAGTAAACAGAGTATGCCAAAGTAGCCAAAATAAAATGAGATGAAAGCCAGTGTTGTTTTTTTTGGAAAAATGTTGAAAGAAACTAACAAAAATTCTTACATTTGTCTCGATTGTAGTTCAATATGAAGAAAGCATTTTAAAAAAGCAAAACATGGCGACAAATTAGCTTTGTAACACATGTACGAAGCTCTAAGCCCTAAAATGCATAAAACTCTGTTTTTGCCCATCAAACAACGCATTATGAGATAAAGAAATCGATATAACATTAACCGAAACCACTAAAGCCGAAGATAACTTTCCAGCAAAGAAAAACGGAAATTATTTTTAAAATTCGACACTCAATTACCTGCATAGTAGCGCGCTGAGGGGGGCTACTGGTAGCGATAAACTATTGGTAGGGTAAGGGGGGCTACTAGCAAGGTTAAGAGAGTCATAGGCGCAAACTGCCCCCCCCCCACCGAAAACTTCTTCACACGCCACTGTACCTGCATCATTATACGATAGCTCGATATGACTCTCTTAAACAGTATAAATAGCTGAGCCTCCAAAGAAGCTTGCAACGAGAACGAATCAGACAAAAAATAAGCAGCACCCAGCCATTGGGTTTGATTTTGTTATAAAAAACATAATCTATTATGTGCGAACTCTGCGAACAAACTTTTTAACCGAGTCTAGTACAGTGGACCGACCTTTTACCATACCGCCTTTTTATCATAAGTTATAAAATAGACGTTTTACCAGACTCGATAAACAAATTTGATTGGCAGATGTAATCAGGGATGTAAAAAAATATATTTAAATATATTTTTTCAAAAAAATAAATATATTTATATTTTTGAGGAGAAAAATAAATATAAAAATATATTTAAATGTTTCCTGACGGGGAGAAAAAATTCTGAACAATCATGAATTGATGATTTCATTAACAGTGAAAGCGTTCCAAAGTGTTTTATTAATGAACAAAAATATTTGTCCTTCAAAGTTGATAGGGAGAATTCTTTTTCGATAATCTCCGAGGACCAGACCAGCTCTGCTGAACAACAAGCTTCAATTATTGGCCGAGTTATGTTGGAAACCTGCTTTGCAATTCAAACAATAATTGTTACGAAAAATAAATAAATTTTATTTTTTGAACTGGAAAATAAATTATTTAAATGTATTTATTGGCAATATATTGAAATACAATATATTTTTTTTGCATCCCTGGAAGACAAGATTTCACGGTTTCTCAGCGAAATTTTGTTTGTTTTTACTGCTTTCTTTTCAAATTTTCCACCAATTTAAGCGGTGCCTAAAAGAAAATTAGACGCGACCAAAAAAATTGAGTTTGGACGTCGATGAAAAACTACAAACATGGGAAATTAGACTTAATTGTTTTCTTAACATTGTTGAAATTTACTTACTAATTGCAATTAATTTTCGCTGAGTACAATTCACTTTCGTTCTAATTTTCTTAAATGCAAATCGTATTTTCACTTGTCGCAGTTGTATAATTTGCACGTCAAAAATATTTGGATTAACGTTTTATAATTGCTTTTTATTAAATATTTTGATACGCAAAAGGATTATAAACTCTTTTTGTAATTGTGATAGTTTATTTCAAGCAATAAGTTTTGTTAGCCCTTTGTTTTTCGTCCAACATTATAGTTTTGCAAAAAATAATTTAACGTCTAAATTCCATTTTATTGCAGACGTCTAATTTGCATGTTGCCGAATTTCCTAACCCTCAATTTAAATTTATCTTAAATGAATTATTGCACCGTGGTCTGGTAAAAGGTCGGTCTGGTAAAAAACCTAGCACCCCTGATTGCAATACCTTATACTTTTGGGGGCTAAGTCTTTTACCAGACCGACTTTTTACCAGACTACAGTGCAAAAATTCAATTAGGATAAACTTAAATTACTGAACGATTCGAAAAGGAAGCGGTTAGAACAAACAAAACTTTGCTTATAAACCGTGAAAACATTGTCTTTAACCAGACTAAATGGCGCCACTACATCTGTCAATCAAATTTGTTTATCGAGTCTGGAAAAAAGTCCATGTTATAACATTTTGGTAAAAGGTCGGTCCCCATACTTTTGCTAGTCGCATTGTGTTTATAGTAAACATTGCGTTAATTACAAGAAACATCAGTGCTGTGGCATTTAAGTCAACAACAGGTAAGCAGCCAAAAAATAAAGACATTCAGAATTTTGTACTAAGTGTCAAACAAAATTAGACTCAAAATATTCGTCCTAATTTGTCTTTTAAAAAGCTCAATATTAAAAAAAAATAATTTTTTGTTTAAGTAGGAGCGGAACGAAACAAAGCGGTAACAAAGTCGACAATACTCGAACAGACATTTTTGAGCTACGAAAAACAAATAGGTATAAAAAACTTTTTGGCTCATGAAAAGAGGCAATATGAGGCCACTAAGGTGATATTATATTACCAAAAAATTTCATGTCGAAGAAAAAAAATTAAAATGATAAATTTCATTTTATACTAGATTTCAGTTGGTAAATACACATCCAACTTTAAATACAAACTTCGAAAAGGAGGCACATTTAAAAAGCATTCATTTACAAAGTATGTCTGTTTATTAGTGGACGAACGTAGGACAAAATGTCGTAAGCTCTGATTTCATAAGGCTAAAGTTTCGTTAATTCTACAAATTTCAGTAGACGTTTCCACAACAAATTCCGCGCAGCGATTTTATTTTGATATTAGCTAGCACGACAAAATTACGAAAGTAGTTTTCCTTGTTACTCATATCCATTTGTTTCTGATGGGTCAAAATCATGCAGCTCAGACAAATAGTTAAATAGTTGAGGTAATTCACCCTGCAGGCGTCTGTGATAGGCTTTTAGTTTTGACCTATTTAGTGTGTTATAACTCTACCAATACTAGGAGAATTATTTTTTTGTTCTGACAACTCCACGAAGTGCGAAAAAGAACAATGTGCTATTTATGGTTTTCCCATATTTTGACTACCTCAAAGAAAACTCGGAGAGGATCACGTGTGATGTAATTATTTCAGCCGTGCTTCGAATTTGGAAAGAAACTTGAAAAAATTGCCTAAGTTTTAGGTTCTGAGACAAAATGATCAGAAATTATCCGTTAGATTCAATGGCACGAACTTTACTAGTAGAACTGCAACTCGCAACTCAATTCTATCGCAAATTTAACCTTAATTTAGTAATTTTTGGCTCTAATTTTTGCTGTTTTATTCGCCCCTACTGAAAACACAAATTTTTTATTTGCATTTTTATTTGCAATATATTTTATTTGCATTTTTATTTGCAATATATTTTATTTGCATTTTACATAATGCCATAAGTTTTTAACTTTTTCTTTACTTCATTAGTTGTGTTCAGAACATTCTTTTGAATTTCTTGACATTTTTTTTTGTTGAATTGTTTTGTATGAATTAATTTGTGGAACTCTTCCTGTGCAAACTTTGTTGATTCAATGATTCCAGTCATCTAAATATTGGTAATAATTTAAGTTTAAAACAAAACATACCTTATAGCACTCTCATCACTCAAATCTCTTCTTAACCTTAACAAAAGTAAGTTTTTGCTGATTTCTGTCTTCTTCAGAAATGGCAAGTTTATAACTATATTTTTTTGTTTCCTGTTTCCGCGGTCCCTTCTAATCAAACCTAGATATAATTTTAAAACTGTGTCTTCTTTTACAACCAGGAACGCCAATTGAGCATTGATGGTCCAACAGGCGACAACTGTGCCCAAGGTGAGACATTGTATGATGAACAAACCATCCTTCAGCTTGCGTGGCTTCTATCGCAGCCACTTCACGTGAGCTCCGATGATTGAACATCAACACATTCCGATAAAAAAGAGTTGATACCCAAGTTTGACTTCAGTCCCACCTCATCTAGCTCTGGATCACAGCAGCAGTCCAGTCCTGCCCCATTTGAACAATGTATCTTTCTGTCAGAAAAAGCGATTGCAAAACGAAAAGTTTTTTAAAACGTTTACGCAGAGCGGAAAGAATTAAATGACCAATTTTGTCAGTGACGAACAACTGACTACACTCTCTATTTGAAAAAAACAAAGCCCAGAAAAAGTCATGATAAATTCAGAAACTATTTAGTAAAATTTAAAAATATAACAGTAAATTACTATTTGCGAATTGTGTATATTTTATAAATCCTTATATTGTTGCGAAATCGTTAGATATAAGTGTATTCCGTTGCCTACAATTACACACAGAAGCGAAGCTGCGCTTCGCAAACACTTGCGAGAACACGACGAAAAAGCAGCCATCAAGTGAAATAAGAAAAAGTAGAAATAAGCCTCGAATTAGCGACCTATTCGGTTACGTCTAGGATTCGAATAATTTGGAATATAACAAACTAAAAGCTAACTTTGCATGTAACAAATTGCAAAGCATAAAACCACATTATGTATAAATTATACATTTCAAAAAATTGCCCGATAAGTTGAGTTCGAAAATTTCTGAAATCGAGTTTTCATGATTATTGTTGTTTGAATCAAGTTTTTTTTTTTGGTTCATTTGACGAATGAACAATGCATCAACTGTTATAACTTTATATTATTCGAATTTCAAAGCACATGCTATGAAAAATTGTAAAAGTGCCTCATAAGTGGCACCAATATGTGCGAATTATCTTGGAAAAAAAGAAGGTTCGTACTAATACACTCGCTTCGCAAGTGTAAACATCAAATGATCTGCTACAAATCATAATATCCAACAAGCAACAAGGACAAAGAAACAGCCACGTACGCTGTGAAGGTACTTAGAAACATGTCAATTCACGGACGCAATAAAAATGAACGTGTTAACTTGAAGTTCACTGCGGTTGATTTTTTGATTACTTTTCATTTTTTTTAAATTTGGTTTATCGAAAGACTAAGACCTGAAAATTTTAGTCAGTGTTAGAAGCGCTTAGCATTTGCGAGCTTTTGTACCAATTACTACAAGTTGATCTATAAAAAATCTGATACTTTGTCGCATTTTATTTTTGAAAACCAATGCGCTATATATCCGAATCTGCATTTGTAAAACCATGTTTCTTGGTCGACTGACTAAGTTGCACTAATCAGATAAAATTTTCGTTTTATTAATTCTAAGAATAAAAACCAATATCTGCTTCATCGGTTTCAGGTGGTGATAATGATTGTAAAAATTTGTCGGGTAATACGATCTATATGAGCTGCACTCCATTTCTTTTTGCGTGTGATTGTTTTGTATGAAATTGATTGCTTTCAAAATTTTGAGACAACATTGTCAAGAGTACGTGCACCAATTTGTGCTGTAATCAAAAAATATTAATCGGAGCAGTATTTTAAAAATTTTCAAAACACTCCTGAGGTTCATTGTCTGTTAGCCACTTGTCGGCCATTCTCATGGGGCTATTCTCATGGGCGAAGGACCGAAAGGCCGACGGACTCATGGGCAAAAAACTAAAAACAAAAACAGCCGCAAGTCAATTATTAAAATGAATTAATTGCCGTTCAAGTAAAAGGACTTAAATGATGCAATATTTTGCTTCTTTTTAAACCAAGTCCTTGAAATATGAAATTTGTTCCAAAGCTCGCCCGCGGCTATTGACAATTTTGCATGTTTCTACAGCTTTTATATTCGGCCATTATTAATATAAAATCCCCGGACTTTCTTTAAGATTTTCAAACTTTTTTTCCAAATTTTTCAATACTGAATTCTGATTGGCTGATTTTTACTTTTGCACATTTGGTCTTTCGCAAACAAATAGCCGAACAAATCTTTGGAAACAAATAGCCGAATGAACTAAATTTGATATTGTGAAATGAAAAATATCTGAAAGAAAAAAATTGAGATCTGATAGCACTAAATGCCTAAAGCCGACTTTCTTGCGAGTAGATATTATTGTTCTTCAAAAAGATTTAGGTTAGAAAGCTTTTAAAGCAAAACAAAATCAATTGACGAAAAAACCATTTAAAAAATATATACCAAAAAATTGAAAAAAGCACATGGCTTTAAATACTTTCACCAAAAATATGATGAAAAAGCATGCTGCCGAAGAAATATCTACAAAAAAATTCGAACAAAACTCTTTCGAAAAGATAGAAACTTCGAGAAAAAACTTTAAACAAATTCAAACCAAATTCGAAAATTTTTTCATGATTAAAATGAATCAATTGCCGTTCAAGTAAAAGGACCTAAATGAAGCAATATTTTGCTTCTTTTTAAACCAAATCCTTGAAATATGAAATTTGTTCCAAAGCTCGCCCGCGGCCATTGATAATTTTGCATGTTTCTACCGCTTTTATTTTCGGCCATTATTAATATAAAATCCCCGGACTTTCTTTAAGATTTTCAAACTTTTTTTCCAAATTTTTGAATACTGAATTCTGATTGGCTGATTTTTATTTTTCTACATTTGGTCTTTCGCCTATGAGAGATTCTAACGTTCAAAAAGACTTGGAAAGGTTAAGATTGTTTTGTCTTCCTCGTATTAATAATTGACTTCGCGCTAAAAAACAGACCAATCCTGATCATATTATTTATCCATTGTACCCGCTACTTCTACTACTTTGAATGGAGGAGTTTTTCTAAAATGTTCCAGTAAATCGCGGATCTCATGTTTTGCAGCAATGATTGCTCTCATGGATGTCCGATATCCTTTGACAGTGTTACAAGCAAAAAAGACTTCGTAATAATGATGTAACTAAAAATTAATCATTGTCTCAAAAAGAGATCTTCTGACGACACTGAAATCGACGCAAAAAAGTACAAAAAAAAAGATTTTAGGTGTCTTGGTTCAACGGTTAAAATTTATAGCAAACAGGCTCTAAGACAAAAACCTTTGAGCCGGAAAAAATGAAACTCGAAAAAACTCCAAGAACTTTAAAGATTTGCCACGAATGGTGTTCAATTTTAGATAAATCTAAAACTTGAGAAAAAGCTATGAATTTCGATACAGAGGCAAAGCTGAGCTTCGCACCACTTGCGATACAGAAAGCCTCTCTATAAAAAACAAAAAGCCTCTCTACAAACTCTATAAAAAACATTCTAAAAACAACACCACAAAATTTCATATGAATGTCTCAAAAAACTCATTTTGAAAAACACCTGCGCGGACGACAACAGCCAGCATTGGATTAGCATTTTAAAAATTATCGAGCCGTATGCAGACAAAACAGGATGCAAAATCCAACGTGAGACTTTGAAGGGCAGAAAAAAACGGAAAAGATGGTCATAACAATTCAATGCGCCAATAATTTAAATCAATTAGCAACATAGATTATCAGACATCACGATGATTTAAGACGCAAAGTTGCTAGGAGCTAAGTCCGAAGAACTTCAGACGAAATAATAATTAAAAAGAGAAAAGCTGGCGAAAAAACTGTCGTCCATCTCAATTTTGTTATAAAAACGGAAAGCCGTAATTACATTAGGTGTAGAAAAATTGCAAAAATAATCTAAATTAGAAAATAAGAAGTCTACAAGAAACAAATAGCCGAATGAACTAAATTTGATATTGTGAAATGAAAAATATCTGAAAAATAAAAAAAAATTGAGATCTGATAGCACTAAATGCCTAAAGCCGACTTTCTTGCGTGTAGATATCATTGTTCTTGAAAAATATTTAGGCTAGAAAGCATTTAAAGCAAAACAAAATCAATTGACGAAAAAACAATTTAAAAATTATATACCAAAGAATCGAAAAAAGCACATGACTTTAAATACTTTCACCAAAAATATGATGATTAAAAAAGCATGCTGCTGAGGAAATATCTACAAAAAAAATTCGAACAAAGCTTTTTTGAAAAAAGAAAACTTCGGGAAAAAACTTCAAACAAATTCAAACCAAGTTCGAAAACTTTTTCATGATTTTTAATTTATTTAAAAAAAGGTCAAAGAAATATTTTAAAATTTCATAGGTACAATTTCAAAGTTGAATCGATGTCCAAAAACGATTCGATACAAATTTTAAAAAAAATTGGGTATATCAGCCGAGAATATTGAAGCCGATCGATCTCGGTATCTCAAACTTGGCACTCAATGGTTCAGCGATTTCGAGAACTAGATTGACCAAACAAACTCATTATGATTTGTTAAAACTTGCTAGTGGCAAACGTAAAAAACAAAGCAGGTTGCGGAATCAAAATAACGGATGTTTGGACCAAAACCATAATTGAACTAGAAAGCCGAAAATTGATTTTAAGAAAACTCAAAAAATATTTTGACCTTTTTTTCATGTTTAATTTTCCAATAAAACTATTTCGCAGGGCTTAAAAGAGTGAAACCGACCGATCTGAGTGCCAAAAATATACCAAAAATTTCGAATCCTACATTAACTAATTTAAAACTCTACGCGTAACACAACCAAATATCGCGAGGTTCCTGCATGCAGCTAATACAATTACCATTTGACCATTCTGTGAACAAAATTTTTTACAGGAAAAAAAAGTCTAGTACTCGATTGCAATACCCTTGCTTATCGCAGCAAGGATAAACAGATATCTGAAGCCAGTACTTTGTAGTTTTTTAGCATGAAATGGACTGAAAATTTAGTTTCGACCACTTGCGCAGAATGAGAAAAACTATCGTCCAGGCTAGGTTTTTCAGACTTGATTTTTACTATCTCAAAGAGAGCACAAATTTGACGTAGCACAATTATTCGCTTCTTTAGGAAAAAAACTGCTTAATTAAAATTTAACAACTTATAGGAAAAAATATAGTAAGAGTGAGATGTTTCACAGTCAAAAAGGACTGTGAATAAGAAAAAGTGAATACTTCGAAGAGCAACATTTATCTCTATTTAGTTGCCTCAAAAACTGTCCGTAAAATTTCTTCGTATAATGAAAGGAAGTTTTTTGTATGACCAAACTCCTTCCAAAAAACATCGCACTAACGTAAAACTTTACATATATGAACACATAGATACAAAGAGTCTTATGGTCTTTTTACTTGTTTTGCCAAAATTTTGTTTTTTAAAAAAAGGTTTTAAGAAACGGAGTAGAAATGGGGTTTTATAACTTATACGACTTTTTTGTAGTTCATTTCCTTCAGATGTTCAAAACTGAGCACGTGCCTTTTTTTTGAATAATTTGATAAATTTTCATTTTCAATGAAGTTCTTTTTTATACTTTCGGTTACTGAAAATTTCTGAAACAAAAATTTGAAGAAACGCTGAAAATTGAATTTTTTTCAGCTTTTTTCCTAAGCATGTAACCATTGCGGATTGTACAACTTCTTACATCAACCTTCTTTTTTTCCTACAAACAGTACATAAATTCTTCTTTTGCTTCATGCATTGCTTTAGATAAATGGTGAGCTACAAACTCCTAAACAGTAATTAGTTTTGGCAGTGCATTTTTTTCTCTAACTTTTCCTCTAAAGGGTACATGTTCTTTTCATTTTTTTGCTCAACTCACTTTTGGAATAGCTTCGTTGAAAATCAGTAACAGTTCATCAAGGCATATTCCGACTCATTAGAGCGTATGATAATCGATATATTATGCAACTGTAATCACAAATTTTTACTTTTTCTCTAAAGGCTTAAATGATTTTAATAGTATAGTTAAGGTAAGAAAGGTAACTTGATTAAGAAATATAAAAAAACAGCGTCAAAAATGGCTATATCAATTGTTAATTATAGCGGCCTTACTTAAAAAATTCAATTATTCAAAAAACGAACGTGCTCATTTACAATATCTAACTACATTTTCCATCCCTGTTTTCAGGGAAGTTGGTCGGAGTAAAAAAAACAAAGAACCTATAGCAATCTTCACGTGCGCTCTGCCAATATAACCGTATTTATAAGGTGCACTCTGCCGAAAATTAAATATCGGTGCACTCTGCCGAGAAAACTTAAAGGTCTCAGTTTTCGTTCAGTAATCCAAAATGTGCGCAATTAACGACTGTTATCTTTTAATTAGTACATTTTAGTAAAATTTTACTTCATCAAAAAAAATTTGATGTTTTTTTTTACAAAATTGATGAAACATTTATAAGTGCGCTCTACCTACAAAACCTGTTAAGTTGCGCTCTGCCAAAACGACTTTTGAAAACCCTGTTGGGCTAATTTTTCATAAAAATTCAACATCTGTAATTGATTTAAACTACATTGCCTCGGTTTCCATCAAGAGAAACTATGGTTTTCTTTCAATGTTTTTTTGCCAAAAATATTAATATAAGTGCGCTCTGCCGTTTGCTATTATTTTCATTATTCAATGAGCAAGGCTAAAGGAAAAAGAAAGATGCTAAACTATTATATATTGCACCATATTCTCAGCCACTGCTCCGAAGTCTCGTTTATATTTTTTGACAACCAGGTACTATAAAATGTGTGTTCTATAAGCGCGCTCTACCTACAAAACCTGTTAAGGTGCGCTCTGCCAAAACGACTTTCGAAAAGCCTGTTGGGCTAATTTTTCATAAAAATTCAACATCTGTAACTGATTTAAACTACATTGCCTCGGTTGCCATCAAGAAAAACTATGGTTTTCTTTCAATGTTTTTTTGCCAAAAATATTATAAGTGCGCTCTGCCGTTTGCAATTATTTTCATTATTCAACGAACAAGGCTAAAGGAAAAAGAAAGATGCTAAACTATTATATATTGCGTCATATTCTCAGCCACTGCTCCGAAGTCTCGTTTATATTTTTGACAACCAGGTACTATAAAATGTGTGTTCTAACATGTTGTTCAAGAACTTCAAAGTTTTAAAAAATTGTCATGGGGGCCAAAGTTTGCTTTGTTTGAACAGAAAAATGCTTTTTTCATGGAAACATTTTGATTGGCGCACAGGCGTTATCTTCAACGCCTAGAACCAGACCTATTGAAAGCAGAACAACTTTATTTTAAACAATTTTACCCCCAACTTTTTTTTTTGCGCCAATCAATTGGTTTAAAAAAATTGGCTACGTTTTTTTTTGCTAATGACAAAAAAAACAGTGTCTGGCAATATAATTTATGCAAAATTAAGTATCTATGATGTTGAATAGAATCACCATAACCTTCTGGTAAGGTGGAAAACTTGATCAGGCTTCCAATTTCTTGAAAAATGACAAGGTTTGACAGCCAACTCATCAAGTTTCAACGCAGGGCTTAAAAGAGTGAAACCGACCGATCTGAGTGCCAAAAATATACCAAAAATTTCGAATCCTACATTAACTAATTTAAAACTCTACGCGTAACACAACCAAATATCGCGAGGTTCCTGCATGCAGCTAATACAATTACCATTTGACCATTCTGTGAACAAAATTTTTTACAGGAAAAAAAAGTCTAGTACTCGATTGCAATACCCTTGCTTATCGCAGCAAGGATAAACAGATATCTGAAGCCAGTACTTTGTAGTTTTTTAGCATGAAATGGACTGAAAATTTAGTTTCGACCACTTGCGCAGAATGAGAAAAACTATCGTCCAGGCTAGGTTTTTCAGACTTGATTTTTACTATCTCAAAGAGAGCACAAATTTGACGTAGCACAATTATTCGCTTCTTTAGGAAAAAAACTGCTTAATTAAAATTTAACAACTTATAGGAAAAAATATAGTAAGAGTGAGATGTTTCACAGTCAAAAAGGACTGTGAATAAGAAAAAGTGAATACTTCGAAGAGCAACATTTATCTCTATTTAGTTGCCTCAAAAACTGTCCGTAAAATTTCTTCGTATAATGAAAGGAAGTTTTTTGTATGACCAAACTCCTTCCAAAAAACATCGCACTAACGTAAAACTTTACATATATGAACACATAGATACAAAGAGTCTTATGGTCTTTTTACTTGTTTTGCCAAAATTTTGTTTTTTAAAAAAAGGTTTTAAGAAACGGAGTAGAAATGGGGTTTTATAACTTATACGACTTTTTTGTAGTTCATTTCCTTCAGATGTTCAAAACTGAGCACGTGCCTTTTTTTTGAATAATTTGATAAATTTTCATTTTCAATGAAGTTCTTTTTTATACTTTCGGTTACTGAAAATTTCTGAAACAAAAATTTGAAGAAACGCTGAAAATTGAATTTTTTTCAGCTTTTTTCCTAAGCATGTAACCATTGCGGATTGTACAACTTCTTACATCAACCTTTTTTTCCTACAAACAGTACATAAATTCTTCTTTTGCTTCATGCATTGCTTTAGATAAATGGTGAGCTACAAACTCCTAAACAGTAATTAGTTTTGGCAGTGCATTTTTTTCTCTAACTTTTCCTCTAAAGGGTACATGTTCTTTTCATTTTTTGCTCAACTCACTTTTGGAATAGCTTCGTTGAAAATCAGTAACAGTTCATCAAGACATATTCCGACTCATTAGAGCGTATGATAATCGATATATTATGCAACTGTAATCACAAATTTTTACTTTTTCTCTAAAGGCTTAAATGATTTTAATAGTATAGTTAAGGTAAGAAAGGTAACTTGATTAAGAAATATAAAAAAACAGCGTCAAAAATGGCTATATCAATTGTTAATTATAGCGGCCTTACTTAAAAAATTCAATTATTCAAAAAACGAACGTGCTCATTTACAATATCTAACTACATTTTCCATCCCTGTTTTCAGGGAAGTTGGTCGGAGTAAAAAAAACAAAGAACCTATAGCAATCTTCACGTGCGCTCTGCCAATATAACCGTATTTATAAGGTGCACTCTGCCGAAAATTAAATATCGGTGCACTCTGCCGAGAAAACTTAAAGGTCTCAGTTTTCGTTCAGTAATCCAAAATGTGCGCAATTAACGACTGTTATCTTTTAATTAGTACATTTTAGTAAAATTTTACTTCATCAAAAAAAATTTGATGTTTTTTTTTTACAAAATTTATGAAACATTTATAAGTGCGCTCTACCTACAAAACCTGTTAAGTTGCGCTCTGCCAAAACGACTTTTGAAAACCCTGTTGGGCTAATTTTTCATAAAAATTCAACATCTGTAATTGATTTAAACTACATTGCCTCGGTTTCCATCAAGAGAAACTATGGTTTTCTTTCAATGTTTTTTTGCCAAAAATATTAATATACGTGCGCTCTGCCGTTTGCTATTATTTTCATTATTCAATGAGCAAGGCTAAAGGAAAAAGAAAGATGCTAAACTATTATATATTGCACCATATTCTCAGCCACTGCTCCGAAGTCTCGTTTATATTTTTTGACAACCAGGTACTATAAAATGTGTGTTCTATAAGCGCGCTCTACCTACAAAACCTGTTAAGGTGCGCTCTGCCAAAACGACTTTCGAAAAGCCTGTTGGGCTAATTTTTCATAAAAATTCAACATCTGTAACTGATTTAAACTACATTGCCTCGGTTGCCATCAAGAAAAACTATGGTTTTCTTTCAATGTTTTTTTGCCAAAAATATTATAAGTGCGCTCTGCCGTTTGCAATTATTTTCATTATTCAACGAACAAGGCTAAAGGAAAAAGAAAGATGCTAAACTATTATATATTGCGTCATATTCTCAGCCACTGCTCCGAAGTCTCGTTTATATTTTTGACAACCAGGTACTATAAAATGTGTGTTCTAACATGTTGTTCAAGAACTTCAAAGTTTTAAAAAATTGTCATGGGGGCCAAAGTTTGCTTTGTTTGAACAGAAAAATGCTTTTTTCATGGAAACATTTTGATTGGCGCACAGGCGTTATCTTCAACGCCTAGAACCAGACCTATTGAAAGCAGAACAACTTTATTTTAAACAATTTTACCCCAACTTTTTTTTTGCGCCAATCAATTGGTTTAAAAAAATTGGCTACGTTTTTTTTTGCTAATGACAAAAAAAACAGTGTCTGGCAATATAATTTATGCAAAATTAAGTATCTATGATGTTGAATAGAATCACCATAACCTTCTGGTAAGGTGGAAAACTTGATCAGGCTTCCAATTTCTTGAAAAATGACAAGGTTTGACAGCCAACTCATCAAGTTTCAACGCAGGGCTTAAAAGAGTGAAACCGACCGATCTGAGTGCCAAAAATATACCAAAAATTTCGAATCCTACATTAACTAAGTTAAAACTCTACGCGTAACACAACCAAATATCGCGAGGTTCCTGCATGCAGCTAATACAATTACCATTTGACCATTCTGTGAACAAAATTTTTTACAGGAAAAAAAAGTCTAGTACTCGATTGCAATACCCTTGCTTATCGCAGCAAGGATAAACAGATATCTGAAGCCAGTACTTTGTAGTTTTTTAGCATGAAATGGACTGAAAATTTAGTTTCGACCACTTGCGCAGAATGAGAAAAACTATCGTCCAGGCTAGGTTTTTCAGACTTGATTTTTACTATCTCAAAGAGAGCACAAATTTGACGTAGCACAATTATTCGCTTCTTTAGGAAAAAAACTGCTTAATTAAAATTTAACAACTTATAGGAAAAAATATAGTAAGAGTGAGATGTTTCACAGTCAAAAAGGACTGTGAATAAGAAAAAGTGAATACTTCGAAGAGCAACATTTATCTCTATTTAGTTGCCTCAAAAACTGTCCGTAAAATTTCTTCGTATAATGAAAGGAAGTTTTTTGTATGACCAAACTCCTTCCAAAAAACATCGCACTAACGTAAAACTTTACATATATGAACACATAGATACAAAGAGTCTTATGGTCTTTTTACTTGTTTTGCCAAAATTTTGTTTTTTAAAAAAAGGTTTTAAGAAACGGAGTAGAAATGGGGTTTTATAACTTATACGACTTTTTTGTAGTTCATTTCCTTCAGATGTTCAAAACTGAGCACGTGCCTTTTTTTTGAATAATTTGATAAATTTTCATTTTCAATGAAGTTCTTTTTTATACTTTCGGTTACTGAAAATTTCTGAAACAAAAATTTGAAGAAACGCTGAAAATTGAATTTTTTTCAGCTTTTTTCCTAAGCATGTAACCATTGCGGATTGTACAACTTCTTACATCAACCTTCTTTTTTTCCTACAAACAGTACATAAATTCTTCTTTTGCTTCATGCATTGCTTTAGATAAATTAGCCAGTACTTTGTAGTTTTTTAGCATGAAATGGACTGAAAATTTAGTTTCGACCACTTGCGCAGAATGAGAAAAACTATCGTCCAGGCTAGGTTTTTCAGACTTGATTTTTACTATCTCAAAGAGAGCACAAATTTGACGTAGCACAATTATTCGCTTCTTTAGGAAAAAAACTGCTTAATTAAAATTTAACAACTTATAGGAAAAAATATAGTAAGAGTGAGATTTTGATTGGCGCACAGGCGTTATCTTCAACGCCTAGAACCAGACCTATTGAAAGCAGAACAACTTTATTTTAAACAATTTTACCCCCAACTTTTTTTTTTGCGCCAATCAATTGGTTTAAAAAAATTGGCTACGTTTTTTTTTGCTAATGACAAAAAAAACAGTGTCTGGCAATATAATTTATGCAAAATTAAGTATCTATGATGTTGAATAGAATCACCATAACCTTCTGGTAAGGTGGAAAACTTGATCAGGCTTCCAATTTCTTGAAAAATGACAAGGTTTGACAGCCAACTCATCAGCCTGTGCGAGTAATTGTTACTGATATTCGAGAGTACGTTTGAAACACATATAAGTAAACGGTACCAGAAAAAATAGAAATTAAAAAAATTATTGAAAATTGTAGAAGTGGTAAAAAGTCGGCAGAGCGCCCGTATAATTAAAAAATGTACCGATTTGAAAAATTCAAAACTCATAAAAGTTGATAACGAATGGTTCTCACGATGAAAATTTTTGTTTTGCTCCCACAAAATTTTTCGTACAGATAAGTTAGCCCAAATTTTATTCTGGAGCTCGAGTGCGCTCTGCCGTTGTTTAATTTGGGATCACGAGTGCGCTCTGCCAAAACAACACCGACGAACTATAAAATTGAATCCAAAAATAATCATGAATTCAGCGAAAAAAACTCAAGCATGCTAACAACCAAGAACGACTATAAAGTTGGGCCTAAATTTATCTATTGCGTATAAGTATGCAGTCAATTGGAATCTGGAAAAGAGCCAATGAACGTAAGAAAACAGAAAAACTTCAATTTTTGCTCTTCAAAAGCAACGAAGTATACCCTTACTGCTCTTTCAATTTCAAAAAAACGTTATGATTGACACGTTTTTGATAAAAATTAACTGAATTTGAGAAAACTGTAGCCATTTCTGTTAGTATTTACAGAGCGCAATTTACCTATATTAAATAAAGCAGATTAACTTGAAGTGCACTTAAAAAGAGCATATATACTTAAATGCATTAATATCTATGAATGAACATCTGTAGTTATTAGAGCATTTTAAGATTTTCCTGAAAAAAAAAAACAGAAAAACCAAGAACTATATAAGTCTTCACTACTTTCAGTGACTCTTAATCAGCAGTTTCAAATACTTTTTTGAAAGCAAATTTTACAAACAAGATGCTTGCATGAAGTCCAAGTAGCCGGTTTAATAATAATTGCCAACCGTAAATTGTAATTAAGAAGTCTATTGGAACTAGAACATCCTGCTGTGGTATACCTAGTTGTTTAAAATAATCATTCAAGACATTAAAAATTTCACCAAAACCTGGCAAACATTAACATGCGCATCAATGAAGTGGGAACAGCGCATGCAAATGAAAATTCATAATGAACAATATGAAGAATAAACATTCTCACAACATAACAGGAGCTGCATATCTAATTAGCGCCTGTTTTTTTTCCTATTTTAAATAATCATTGTGATATTTTTGAAAAATAATTTTTTCCGCAAAATAAAACAAAACAAAAAAGAGCTGAAAAAATGTTTAACACGGAGGCGAAGCTTCGATTCGCTAACACTTGCGAGAAAACGACAAAAAGCAGTTCTATATGGAAAATTATAAATAAGCCTCGAATTAGTAAAAATTCGGTTATCTCTGAGATTCGAACCTGCGACCTAGAGATTAAGAGTCTTACACACTAATACTCAGCCCCGGATGCTTAAAAAGCACCAAACACAAGCCACAAGTAAAGAAGAGAACAGATCATATGCAATTTCCAATGCTACAAAGAAATTCCAAATAAGTGAACACTTTTAATGATTACATTTATTTGCGAGTTAGGTTAGAATAAAAGGTTCGTAATAATTCACTAAGCTGATCGCAAGTGTAAAAAGCATCGGATAATTCAAATTTGACCATGTTAATTTCTGAGGTTATTCAACCGACATCAAGCTTGTCTGACATACGCTTTACCAACTGCATTACTGAGCATATCAAATAACTAGGCATATCAAAGAACCCAAAAGCTCATATGTACGAATCCCGAGAACAACATGTAATACATCTTGTGCAACTTTGCAAAATCGAAAAAGCGACTTATCCAGAAAACTATCAAATCCCCGAAAAACTAAGAGCTGAAACAATTTTGATAAGTAATTGTTCCACCGATACCACGGAAAAATGTTTTTTTTTTAACGGAATGTTCAAAAGATGCTTAAAAACGAAATTGAATTAACAAGGTCCTATTTTTGTTTTTAAATTTTTATACAATAACTGTATGGACATATTTACATAACTGCATGTTTACATATTTACAATTCATAGACCACTATCAGTAATTATAAAGAAGATAAAATTTCCCCGTGGTCATTACGGTGTGAGCATCTGAAACAATATGGAGTTAACACGCTGTAATTTCGATTTACCGGACCTTGTTAATCACTGCCACCGCAATTGCATAAACGGAGAAATTAATTACTATGTGAATCAACAAGTGATTATTCAATTACTGAAGATTATTGACAATTCAGTTATTTATTCATTTCACTTCATTGTAGATGAGTTCTTCGGGAGGAAGTGTCTGAGCCACTGCGGCCAACTCTTCCACATGACTGTGTTGTCTCTGAACCTGACCCACTTCCTCACTCAACTCATCTGCCAGTTGGTCCAAAGTAGAGGAGGAGGGGGAGAAGAAGTCCGCACAGTACTCGTGGATGTTGTCAGGTCTATCAGTCAACACTTTCTACACAAAAACGCAAACCCTCAATTTATAGTTAAGTGTTGCACATTTTTGTGATTTGAACACTAAGTCGAAGCTTCGCTTTTCAATCACTAGCGAGAACACGACAAGAAGCAGCTCACGACAATAAAGTGCCATAAAAAATAAAGTGAGCGAGAACACAATAAAGTGCCATAAAAAACTAGAAATAAGCCTCGAATTAGTAAAAATTCGGCTAACTCTGAGATTCGAACCTGCCACCTAAAGATTAAGAGTCTGACAATTCACAATCACTCAGCCACGGAAGCTTAATAGTCACCAGCGTAATAAATGGACAAAACGAATAAAACTTGGAAATTTAAACGCGATTTTCTCAAATTGGACAGGCTTAAGAAAAAAAAAGTGATGACGAAAACTGATTAGAATTAAAATCGTGCATTTTTTTTTCAAAATTCGGTCCAAAAATTTTAACCAAAAATGGAACATTTTTTTTCTCAATCAAAAATTAAATTAAACTACTGGTTCAATTGCGGACAAAATTATATCAAAGTGAGCCTCTTAGTAAGCCCAACAAAGCTCATGAAGGGAATAATCTTCTTAATTTTGTATAAATAAATGTATTTCGTTGGATAGCCAAAAATCACAAAAAATGCCAGTGAATGATACTATAAATGATCCAAATTGGGTAGAAATTTTGGCCCGATTTTTGCCAAAATAAATGGCACCGCAAAAAAATTGCTAAAACTCTATGCAATTTCTGTCATCATCATTTTTGTCTAAAGTCAACCCAATTTGAGAAAACCGCGTTTTATTCTTTTTGTGCCGGTAATTATAATCAGCAAAGTAGCTCAAATTTCTGATCACATAAATTAACACAGAGTCAAAGCGGAGCTTCGCACCACTTGCGATACAATACAAGTCGAAAAAACATGAAAATGTCGAAAAAAAACTAGGTGAACAAAAGCTTTCATATGTCTCGACGAGGGACACTTAGAGCCCAGCTAGATCTGGAGGTAATTGTATGATAATTTTTGAATTTGCTATACTGATGCGCGAAAATTAGACTTTGTCCAAAACCTTAGTTGCTTGGAATTTTCCCAAGAACATAACATTTCTCCTACAAAAAATAAGGGTTTGCCGTTTCTGCAGGAAAGATTGCGGAACCGCTTCTTTCGATTGAATTTTTCATATCAGATTTGATTGGGTAGCTTTAAATGAACGTTCCAAAATTTTTGACTTTTTCTGCTAAAGCAGGTGGTGGCCGGTAAAGTAGAGAAGATTCCCAGAATCCAGTTTCTCGATCAAACACTTAACCTGAGAATTGGCACAGTAATTTTCGAGTCAAGTCAAAACTTTTAATTTTTCGTGTCGAAAAAAACTTGGGCTTAGTCGGGTATGCAAAGGAGCTTCCCAAAACCCGTTCTATGGATTGAACCCAAAATCCCAGATATGTAAGGGTATTTTTCGGTTAAATTCATAAAATTAAGAAAAAACGCTCAAAAAATGAGTTTCCGAAGACGATAACTTTATATGTGTGGCCGCCAATTCAGGTGAGATTTTCATTATCCGTTATCTCCATTGAACTCAGGTTTGGGAGGTTATTTTTCGAGAAAAATCAACAAGATTCACAGAACGGTCAAAACAATTAAAAACTCACTGTTCCGAGGGCCATAATTTTAGGTGTAAAAAGTTTGGGCGTAGCCACGCATGGAGAGAAGCTTTTCAAGACCGCAATACTCACTGAAACAACAGTCTTAGATTTTTTATGTTAGTTTTTGAGAAAACGAAATAAAAATATCGGTCAATTATTCCCCGTACAGACTTTTTCCAAGGCTGTAGACAAAGGAGTAAAGCAATAAGATGCCAGGTGAGTATGCAGGCACACCTGAGTGTAGGCGGTCTTTCTATGGATACCACTTTTTTGAAAATCGGAAGAGTTTTTGAGAAATTTTCCAGAGCGCCTCAAAAAAATAAAATAAAAACCCTATTCCATACATTTTCATAAAACCTATTTTTATCAAACAGGTTTTCTAGGCAACCATGCCAAGCAAGACAAGTTAAAAATTCAAAGTAGCAACTGAACAAAACTTACGAAGCGGAGACAAGTCCGACAATCTTTGAGCAGACACCAGTTAAGCCGAAAAAAAAACAACTAAAACGTTTCAAGTCCTGAAACTAACGTGTAGTAAATATTACACGCACAGTAGCTAAAATTGAATTTTCATGAAACTGAGCATGTCAGCTGCATTTGAATTTTCATGAAAATGAGCATGTCAGCTGCATTGAGCATGTCAGCTGAAATTGAGAAGTGATTCAATTGATTTTGTTAAACAAGTTGTTAGCCCGAAAAAAGTCTACATTCCGATTTGATAATGCTTGCTATTCACAAGCGTCATCATCATTATATGATTTTTCATTTTTGTTCAAATTCAAGCTTTTTGTGCGTTTATAAATAGATAGGGACAAAAGCTAAGCTGGGAAACATGAAATGTTGCTTCAGTTGACAACAGTTATCGTTGCAAAACTCACAAGTTCGAGAAATTTGAGAAGAACTTGCTGCTAGGAAAAGATGGGACTCATGATAGGAATATATACACTAGAAAAAATAACTTATGCGATGGCGAAATGTGATGCAGTTACTACGGTAG
>NC_087066.1:59023377-59099529 GCF_963678635.1 Symsagittifera roscoffensis
GCCAAATTCGCAACCCCTGGGGGAACCCTGACAGATCCCACTATAAGTTGCTAATTTCAAACTTGCTGAAATAAACACAAAATCAAATTGGAAAATCGAAAAAATTTCTTAAGCACTGCAATATACGATATAGCTAAACGTCGGTAAATGCTTTGTTAAACATGCAAAAATATTACCTTGAAAAACCTTAAACATGGCAAGATAGTGACGCCGCATTAAAATATATAATAGATAGACAGATAGATTTTAAAAATCAGATAAAAACAAATACTGATATTCAGACATTTGAAATTAAACACAAATTTGTGTGACTTCGGTTGAAAAGGTACATTAAGAGGCCAAACCCTGAGCATTTTTTACGTTGAAAGGTTTTTGGTAAAGAATCCCTCAACAATTTTAGTCAGTGATTTTCACAGCTTCGCTTTTACACGTTTAGTTTCTTGAGTTATCCTAAAACCTAAAACGTCATATCGTTTCACTTCTGACTCTCTGTTTTACTCAATCCGTTCAGACGGTTATCAGAAATTTAGCGCATATAGCATCTTCAGGCAAATCTATGAGACTTGAACTGAGTCTAAAAAATTATCCTCTACATGCAAAATAATCAGATATGAGCCAATTGGTTTTCAATATAAGTTTGTCTTCGACTCTTTTTGGCTCTAATTAACAACCTTTTTTCTCCCTTTCAAGAAGGAGGGTGAGATTGTTAATTAGATTTAATCAGCTAATATTGGACAAATCAGAGTGCAGCAAACGTAGAATTTCCAATGGAACCTCTTAGCTCTTATTGACTGTTTCTATTCAGAGGAGTGGAGATTCTTAGTATATACCATAGAAGGAGACTGTTAAGTTGATTCTACTATAAAAACCCTGTCTATTGAACTTTCTGCAACTCTTCAATCTAAATAGAGACTTTATTGTACTGACGTTGATGAGTTTCTTGAGGAGACAGTCTAATTCTGGGTGCTGTCTGAGGTAGTGCTCGTTTGCAATTCTGGTGGCCACCTTGTGCTCATTCAGTTTCTCCTGCTGCTGCTCATTCAGTGCAAAGTAGTCATACCTAAAGGTACATGTTCAATTCTGCTAAACTCATCCGAAAACGTACCATAGCTAAATGATAGCTGGAAAAGTGAGACAGAACAAGGAAAGCGGAAAAAAGTTGATTGAAAACTTATCGATTATTATTCAAATTTCAAAAAAAAACATCGGCAAACTTTTTGTCAAGTTATCCTATCTAGTGAAAGCTAGATATTCCGCTGGAATTTAGAAAATTAGAACCCATTTTTTAAACTAGAAGTAATTAACGTTTTTCGCGACCTTTTCACTTTTACTGTTAGATAGTAGAGTTTGCCTTTATTTAACAAATTAATTAAAGTGAACTTAAACAGAAATCAGACCGCAAAAAGTCAAAATTGAGGATGAACCAAATTTGAGGGTGATTAGGTCGCATTATAGAAAAGACTCGTACCTGTCCATGCCAACAGGCGCCTCATGTTGTGGAGCAGCCATCACTCTTTTCCTCTTTCACTTCGCAAAACACACGGTTCAGCTGCTTATAGTTTATTTGATCTCTCTTTATAGCCTTTTTCGATTCCTTCCGGATGAAGAGCCAAAGTAAAAACTTCCAATTCTGGATGCAAAAAATCTGAAATTTGAATGATGTTTATTGTTAAATTTATTTTTGAAGTAAGCGATTCAACTAAAAACCTTTTCTAAACAAAATGATTGATATATAACAGCTCCAAATTATAGAAAAACAAGCAGATTGTTTATATAATTTGATTTTCAAGCCAGAAGCTTATAACCATACATTCTATGAAATTGTACGTTTAAAATTTATTGCGGCTTGGAACAATAGCAAATATGCATCAGCCGGGTGGCATCTCCATGGGCAAAATCTATTCTTCTAACTTTTGTAAAAATAGATCATATAATACTCAAAAAGGACCGCAAAAATTCTTCAAATCATCAACAACTAAGAAAGAAGAAAAGAAACTGAGAACCATCTCAAAATTTATTTTTAAGGTGTTGTTTAACAATCAAAATTAAATGACCAAAAAATTATATCAAAGGGATGAAAATTATCAATAATGTACTTGAAAAATGTTCGTTATCAAAAATATAGATGTCTCTTATTTTATGAAAAAACGAGTCCAAGGAGTTATTGTTGATTGTCAGCGCTTCATGAAAAATGTCTTTATTCCATTGTAAAAACTTATTATATAAAAAACGAACCCTAATTTCGACTCTCTTTTGCTCTAGTAAGCTTATTTTGGTAGCGAAATTTTTTCTTGTATTTTCTATGTTAATAGTATCTGTTATCTCTTGTTCACTTTTTATTCATGCAATATTTTTGTTTCGACAAGATCGTCTTAAACTTTCAAACATGAGTTAAAACAGCTCAGATACATGTCACTCTCGAACCAGACAAAATTATGTTTATCCCGAATTTTTCAGATTTTACCATTTTTATAAGTTTAACACAATTCCTCCACACGAGTATTTCCTGGATTGCCAATTTTTAAGTCTGGCGTATTAGCTGTGTAATTGATCAGCACACTATATTGCTATAATGGTTCGATCTATTTTAAGTATATCCTGAGCAGTGGAGATGTGTTAAAATATATCTTAGTTGGTACATCACCGAGCAAACTTAGCAACCCTTTTCAAAGTTTTCTCGATATTTGTTTTGAAATTAAATTTTTCATCAATTACAAGATCTCAATTTTCGAACTCAGTTATGGGATCTGTTAATCGAAACGTTCTTCCTGTTAAATTCAAAGTTGGCTGTTTTATCAATGATAATGGTAAGCTTGATCTCTAAGAACCAATTTTTAACTTGGCTCACATCAATGTTACCTGCTGTTGGTTTCCAGTTTTAGTTGTTGTATACAATGCGAAACCATCAGGAAACAGTACTATTTTATTCTGCCTACAGACGTTCGGCAAATCATTTATATAAAGCAATAACAACAAAGAACCCAGGAATATCCAGAATTGAGTGTACGATTCTCAATGATTTTAAAAGATTAACAAATTTCCTCGTAAAATATATAATTAGCATTTTTCTGATAAAATTTTGTCATCAACTGTGTCAAATGCTTTTGTAAGATCTAGTAACGTAAACCCCACACTAAAATACCAATATAAGTTTTCCACTAGATGTTCAATCAGTTCCAAGATTAAGGGTCGTTTGAAAAGTTCTCTGAAAAAAATGTTTGAACAGCACGCCAAACGGATTCCGAAACTTAGAAAGTAGTTGATGCTATCAATTTTTCAAAAAAACTTACCCATAATTGGTAGAAAAAGTATAAGTCTGTAATAAAATTGAAATTTTTGCATTCGCAAACCACGAGACCAGTGTGAAAGACTTTCCCACAATAACCAATCAAATTAGCGTTACCTCTCTATGGCGCAAATACAACACTTTTTAGATCTTTTTTAACATTTATAAGATGGCAACTTAGCAATCTGTTGCTGAGAAAACGTCAAAAAATTACCGCAATCAACGTAAATCAGATCACAAAACTGAAAAACAAAAAACTTCTGTTCTTTGAGCACTAATTTGATTGAGAACTCCATAAGACAAAAAAATCGACGGAATAGTAAAATTACCACTGAATTGAAGTTAAGACGTATACAAAAACTTCCAACAAATAAACAACAATTTCAAATGTATCGGAACCAAATCAATTTCATGTTTTACATTCGGCACTTTTAAATAAAAAAAATGCGAAAACGCATCTTACGTTCAAAACCCATGGAGGAAAGTATAAACACACTTGTACACAGAGCCGAAGCAGAGCATCGTGCAACTTTCTATACCACACAGACGGCATTGCAGGCTTGCAGACAAAAATGGAACGAAAAGCACTTAAAGTAGAAAACACTGAAAATGTCAAAATCCACAATTACAAAAAATTCATAATTTGTATCAAAGGATGTTCAGATTGAGGAAAACAAAAAAAAATCAAAGGCTTGAAATCAATATTCAGAACCAAGTACTGAGCGGCAACTAAGTCCACAAAAATTGGGTTAACTCCCATGGTCAATTGAAAGTTTTTGAAAAACTTGAGCTTTAAAGTTGTTTCCTGAAAAAGGGTTCCTACTATGAATACTGCATATCGTAACTGCGGCATATCGTAACTGCAATCATCAAATGCTTTTTCGTACTTTCGAATTGATGCACTCAATCTGTACCGATGCATTTCCATAGGTCCCAAGAACAAAAATTAGTCCCACTAGAAAAACTAAGTAATGAATGGGTTCTTATTTTGTATTTTGCCGTTTGAATTCATGCTATTTAAACAATGAACAAACATTTTAGTCATTTATTGGTTAAAAATTCTGCCAATCAAAACTTAGCCAACAAACAGCTGGAAAAGTGCAAAAAAAAGAGTGAACCGAAAATGGTTGATTGGAAATGTTTGAACATTTATCAACTTTCGAATAAAAAATACATCACAAAACAACTCTGCGAGATTCAAGAATTGCTTATGATTGGCATTTTTTGAAATAAAATCATCCCATTTAGAGAAAACTGCATGCATTAGAATTTTTTTCCACTAGGAATGCCGAAAAAAAGTCGAATTAAAATTTTAAACTTTTTTCATTTTCAAAGAAAAAAACATATCACATTGAGGCTTTTTGAATTTCAAATACTCTTTAATATTGGCATTGTTTTCCCATGTAGAGAAAATCAATAGGTAATTTTTTATTCAAATTGAGGGTGAGTTACTTTAAAAATTTTTTCCTAAAATTCTTATGAAAGATATTAAACTGGTGACCATTTGCAGTAAATCTTTTTCGGAAAAAGTCGGAAACATCTTTCATAGTTTTTGTTTTGACTAATGATCGCGTAGTAATAAACGATTAGTCTTCTTTTTTTTCCAACCAAAATTTTATGCATTCTTGAAGATATTAACGCCCTGAGCTGAAATCGAAATGAAAAAACGTATTTAGCTGGTGATCATTTTGTTGTGCATTTGAGCTCAGGGCGTTATTATCTTCAAATGGGTAAAATTTTTCTCATTAACTATTATTTCGATTCACTTTTCACGAAGTTTTGAAATAAAATTTGCGTGTTCGTATAACACAACGCTCACAAAATTTTGTGGTTTTTAACCAGCAACTGTATTCTGGTAGAAATAGTTAATTGAATTTCCAAAGATCGATTCCTGTTTCTTGATTCTCAGACTTTAAAATCTGCTGTTTCTGTACAAAATAAACTAAGCAAAAATATAATTTCTTTTATAGAATAGGATGGATATTGAATAGCACCGAGTGAAGGCGTAACAGAAAAGGTAATGTCCCTTATGACAGACGGACTAAATGGAAAAAAAAGCTCAATTCAGTAACCAACTAAGTAACAAAAAAGCAAAAAAGTTTCCAACAATTTGAAAGATGTTAAATCTTTGGATATTATCTGCCATTGGGCCCCTCTGTCACGAGAAAAGCTTAAATAGAAAAGTACTGCTTAAACTATGACTGATTTCTACAACATTCTGATTGTGTTGTGTCGCGAGGTCTGCTAACTGGCGTCATATGAGCTTCTTTCCCTCGAACGTGTCCATGCCGTGGTGTGTCTTGAGGAAGTTGTGCATGAGCCAGTAGACTTTGGTGGGGAGGAAGTGCTTCAACACCACTGCGAAGAAGTATCTGCGGGGCAAGTAGGCCACCGGCTGCTTTCTCCTAATCGCATCTATGATTCCTGCAACACAACAACCCAACTGAAACTCATCGTTTCCAGCTCCAAAGTGTTCAAACTTTGATTTCACAACGGCTATTTAAAGAAAACACTTCAATGTTTACAAATCACACTACGAATCAGTGCCAACTGTGATAAGTAAGCTTTGAACAATTTCTTTTTTATGTGATTGTTACATAGGGACACGCGTTCTGGTTCTATCTCTACTCTGGTAACTGTATGATCAAAGAATGCACCAATCACAGAAGTCGTCTCAAATTTGTGTGACATCACTACCTTGAGCAGCTCTGTCTGCACTCCATGTGGGGGTGAGGGAGGGAAAACGAATGAAGACATTGCGGAACATCTCCGTGTCGATGTGTCCGGGACAAATTAGAGTAGTGTAGATGCCCCTGTTGCCCCCCATCCGGTGCAAATCAGTGGATACTGCCTCCAGAAGTGCCCCTGCGGCTGCCTTGCTCGTGCAATAGGCAGGCAGCTGGGCCACTGCAAGTTGCGACACCACACTGCCTACGGTCACTATGTGGCCACTCTTCCTCGCTATCATGTCTGCAATAACAAAACCATAAAATAGAGAAGCACATTGTCTTCTTAAATACGAACAACTTGTGAAAAAACAAATAGAGCACATGGCCTTGATTTTTTTTATGAAATGCAATCAAAAGGATGAAAGGACGACCCTGATTGACATCGCAAAGTTTATCGGCAGCATTACTTAAAAAAAGTGCTAATTTAAATTAACCGCACAAAACAAAAAACCACTGGAAACTTTATACGCGTTTTTAAAAATTTGGGTCACGATTGGACAAAAAGTGTAGAGAACAAAAATTGCTTAGAACTTACCAAAATCACCCAAAATTCGCAACCAAAATTTTACCCAAAAATGGGTCATTTAGGTTTTTTGAATTAATCAGTTTTATCATCAATTTCGCAGCGTAAAATCACAAACATAGCCATCTGAGCAGTTCAATAAGCAGAAGGAACACACGAAAACATAAAAAAAAACTTGTTTTTTGAAAAAACTTCAACTTTCGAAATTTAAAGAAAAAATCTATGCCGTTGAAGATCGCCGAATTTTGATAACAATTTAGAATAAAACAACTTTTTGATGAAATTAGCTCAAAAAAACCGTGTCCTGCTCCTCACAGGGTGTTTTAATTTACTTCGCGAGTGAAATAATTGTGGGTTAATTCCGACTATCGCGATTAAATGAACAAACATCAGTTTGATAAATTTAGTATTGGCAAAATTATGAATTGTAGGCTGATCACATCAAAATTTAAAAGTTATAACTTAAGTCTGCCTGGAATTACTAAGACCAATTAGCCAAGCCTCAATGCAAGTTGAAACGCTTTTGTGGTGCGGGATAATTCACCCCGCGTACAACATCAAGGTATAAAACGAGCAGTTTACTTGAACTCATTTCACTGGGACCATAAACTTAGGTTAGTATGGTAGTGAGCACGACCTTTCTAAGAACAAGAAGATCAAGTGAGACCGATCCTTTTGAAAATTGATATGAAAAAACCACCCCTAGCATATATATTCCTTAAATTCTTCGAAAATAAACTCAAATTCTTCAAAACAACAAGACTATTCATATCAAGCTGAAATTGATAAAAATAAAACAAAGCCAACAGACAATTAGAAAAGAGTCAAGGAACGCAAGAAAACAGAAAAAAAATACACTTTAAACTCTTCGAATTTCTAAAACAATTTATGGCTGGCACTTTTATGATTAAACTGACCCTATGTGAGAAAACTGGATCAGTAGGTGAAATTTTCATCAATCGAATTCGCTGGGGAATTCGATAATTAAATTCCACTTTCGAAGCTAGAAGTCGATCACGTTTGTAGAGAACTGTACATTTTGCTAGTCGATAAAGGATTTTGCCTACTTTTTATAATGGAATTGAACTGGAATTGAAAAAAAAAATACAAAGTCAAGCCGTGAAAAGTCAAAATTGAGCGTGAACAAATTTTAAGACTTTTTCCTGAAAAAAAATCGAAAAAAATTATCGCGACTAACATGAGTCTTCAATACGTTCATTAAATTGAAAAAAAAACGTAGCGCACTTTTTCAAGTTTACCCTTTGATATAAATATACATTCTCATCTGATTTGGTATCCTTAGCGCGTTTGAAAGTAAGTGAATAAGGCGCAGGGGATGTATATGGGTAATTTCGGAGCATAAGTAGATGGTTCAAAACTTGGCGACCCATTTTTTGCCCAATTTGTTCAGTTAAACTCATCTCTGATTTCCAAAAAATCAGCTCTGCTCTAAGGCTGATTCAGTAACGTTACAGTTATAAGATATTTATCTCATTACAAAGTCTGTTGCAATACTTGAATTTTATTGAAACTGAAACAGACCGATCTGGAAACTGAAAAAAAAATTAGCTTAAGTAGTAACAATTACAAAAACATTTGTACAAATTACAAAACGAATGGAACTCAATTTTGTTAAAACTTAAATTATGCGATTATTCTAAAATCTACCTAAAACTGAAACAGATCTTAAGTAGATGAGCTGACTTCGTTTTTTACCCAGCAATTGCAAGTTACTGAAATCTAGTTGTTTGAAAATCTATACAAAAAAGTTGGCTTTTCTTCTTCTCGTCTTGTGATAACGCAAATCAAACATCGCTAAAAGACGGTTAGAAAAGCAAAAATTAAGCTTATTGATTTTCTGAAATATTTCCTTTGTTCGATTTCATAGAATACATTAGATCACCTAAATATCTACGTTTATCGGTTCTTAATCAAAAGTCAAATCGCGAAAAATCAAAAGTGATCAACTTTTAAGAATTTTCCCCGAAAAAAGTAAAGAATAGCGGGTTGCCGTGGTTGGAGTGTGTTATTTCGCCACTCGAACGAATAAATAAAAAACTTAAAATATATATCTCTTCGCTCTAAATTAACCATCAAAAATTCCACCTTTTTCTCCACACATAACTTTTCTTTGAGCTTCGAACCAAAACTGAAGTAAGTTTGATATGATAATTCGCTCAAACAATGCAGCCGGTTTTTTTCAGCTGAGATTGAAAAGAGACAGTGCAAGACCGGACTGACCTGGCAGGAATGCTTTGATGAGCCAGAAGTGCGAGAGAACGTTGACCTGGAAAGTCTTCAGAAACACATTTTCATTCAGATCCGTTATCAGCTCCCCGTCCACCACACCCGCATTGTTTATTATCATGTCTACTGTTCCCACATCCTACACACAAACACAGAGTTAAATGATTGAAACAAAAAGCTTCGAAAATTGATTTAATAACAATTCTTTTCCTGTATCCAAGGCGGATGTTTAAAATTTTTTCGAAAAAACCGTTTTAAGTTGAACGAATTTTTCGAAAAAATTCAAAAATGAAACCAGATAAGCTGATTAGTTTCCTGTGTCTTAAAAATTTATTGTGAAAATGAAACTAAAAAATCAATCATTTATTTCACTAGAAGTCAAAACAAATTAATTCCAGCAGCTCTTCAATGAATTAAAAAACTTAGCTTCTATCGTCCGGAAATTCTAGTTTTAACACGGAGGCTATACAAAACGAGCACAGCATTGCGAGATGAGGAACACATGTCAACAAACACAACCACTAGTGATAATAAGTATTCAAAATCATGGCTCTTTTTCCTTTTCGCCCACCTCCAAATTTTTATACTTGAAGTTACTGTTCACTTTGTTCGATTGTTATGAAAATTGACAAGCAGACTAATTAGGCCATGACAAACATATTTGGTCTTCATAACTTACCTTGTAAAACCACTCGTTAGACCATAAAATTCATGTTTAAGTGAGGTGGAGGGGGGGGGGGGGGAGTAAAAAGAGCCAAAAACATCAGCGAATGGCAAAAGTTGAAAAAGTATTTGGGTAGAAATCACGAAAACAGCCAACAGACGGATGGCAAAGAGTCAATGAACGATAAGGAACAGAAAAAAAATGGACTTGTTTTTTTTTTGAAAAAACTTCAACATTCGAATTTCAAACAGAAAAATGTATGTCCTTAGAGCTCTCTGAATTTCAAGAGCAATTTATCAAGAGCACTTTTTGATAAAGTTAACCCAATTTGAGAAAACGATTATTTGGAAAAATTTTATTCCGCTGGGAAATTAAATTTTACTTTCGATACTGGAAATCGATTATGTTTTTTCGCGCCTTTCATAATTGGAGAGTTCATTTTGCCTAACTTCTAGCAAATCAACTTGAATTGAACTCAAAAAGTGCACATATACCTAAGTGCATTCATTTGCATTTATGAGTATGAATGCACTTCTTTTATTAGAGCATTTAGAGACTTTTCCTGAAAAAAAAAACAAAAATCATCACAACCTAAATAAGAGTCTGAACTACTCTTAAAAAATTTCGCTTTAAACGACGCAATATAAGGTGAATAAGCAGGTGTAACATAAGCCGAAACTATTAAGGCAAAACAAACTATAAAATATACTAAGTCAGAGCTGGTAAATTTCCAAATTAGAGAACGACTTTCATTTGCAGTAAAATTTGATTGAAGTGCGGTCTGTATTTAGACAACCGCGTACTCATACTCGTCAGTAAGCAGACAAATACCATATTAACCAATCAGAATCGAGATCGGAAAGCAAATTTACGAAATAAATAATTATTAATTATTCATTTCTTCCTTGTCTCGATTCTGATTGGCCCATACAGTATTTGTCTACTTACTGACGAGTCTGAATACGCGGTTGTCTAAATACTGCTACGTAACCACTTTGATTAAATCAGAAGAAACGTCTATGCTTTGGAAAAAACACTATCTCTTATCGAAAAATAAACAACGATAGTCCGACAACTTAAGTTCTCCCAAAAACAACTTCAAATTTCCATCTATATCGCAAAAAATAAGGTCCGGCTGGTACTGAAATTCCAGCATTATGAAAGTCCCTTTTCCAGTCCCTGTGGCTTTTTACTGAAAATACGTTTCCTACGGTCTACGTAAAATGCGATTGCTGTCTATGGTTCATACTTATGCATGTGAGCACAATTCTAACTTTGTTTCGACTCACCCTTCTGATGCCGTCAATGAGCTCCATTACATCTTTGCGCTGGGAGATATCGCACACATAGCTCACACACTTGCCGCCCTTGCTCTTTACCTAAATAAACAAAAAAAAAGTTTTTTCAGCTGTTTTACACTTTTAGTCTACGAAGCAAAATGACGGCATTGAATTAACTTTCAAAGCACACTAGAAATTATCTCAAAACTAGCAATCAGTACATTTTTGGGTAATACTTCATATTTGCAACATAGAAAACTTGTCTATTTTTAGAACTTTTTTTAAGAAATCCTGAGATTTGTTTCACTTGTTATCATTTCACCGTGCTGCTGTCGAATTAAAGAGGTTAGAGGGGCCGAACCTGTTTGGAGATGAGTCTGTTTCGCTCGTACTCTCTGTCGACGAGGATGAGGAATGCGCCATGCTCCACCAGTTTCTCAGCCAGAGCTGACCCCACACCTCCTGCCGAGCCAGTGAGCAGCACTTTCTGACCCTTCAAATAGTCCTCCTCTATCGCATTCGATGGCAAAATCCAGTTGTTCAGTAGAGCTAACAAACACGTCATGTAATTTACAAATAGAAGCGGAAAAAGGATCTTTTCCTTTGCCCTCCAAAGACATAACTGAAAAAACTTAAACTTTTTCAGCTTGCAAACTGATTGAAACAAATTTGCTTTCTTGCAAATTACTGTACTAATAATGTTTTAAGCAGCTTTTGCTTGCAGTTATACCAAGGGCGTGGGAAACTGACAAAGAGCCCGGAAAGAAAACGGAAACCCGATTGAAAACATTGACTCAGAAAAATCGGATTTAGCTTAAACAAATTCTAATAAAAACAAGGAAGGGAAACAAACTCACCCACAAATCGGCTCTCAGAAACAGGGCGGTGCCGCATTCCAGAGGGCCTTAGGTCGAATCAAAAATTCGGGATATTTGTCTTTTCCCCATACTCGCATTTTCCAAAAAATAGCCCCTTTCGTGGCAGGAAGCAAAAAAGTTATAGTGCCAACAAGCGAGGAGTTTGAGTTGTCTTGGCGAGAGTATTGATTGCTGGGGATGATAGTGAAAAAGACTAATTTTAAGGGCAAAAAGTCGTTTTCTATTGTGGGGTTGGGGTTTTAAGTTCCAGGGGCCCCGAAATATCAGATAGGTTTTTGCTTTGAATATTTTGGTGGCGTCGATATTTCACGTATGGCGTGTTAGAAGAAAGGAATTGCGGTGCGGGAGAGGGCGACAAGTCAGAAGAGCGAATATTGCGTACTTTCCCAAAGCTGCTTCGACCATAATGATGGGAGATTAAAACCATAACGCAATACAATTTCACCGTTTTGCTTCTCCACTATCGATCAAAACGTTGTTTATTTATCGATCATAAACTTAGTTCTCTTAAGAAGTATTTCAGGCATAAAATGATCTTGAATCTTCAGACCTTAACACCAAAGCCTTCAAACCAGCACCGCAACGTGACCCAAAACATTGAAATAAGCAAAACAATTTCTGGAAAATTTGAATATTTTAAGGGCACATCAAATTTTTTCCGTTTTGAACTCAACGTCTCGTATGTGGGTTCTTGCCCTTGTATATAAATAGTACGTTCAATATTATCAAACATAAAAATCAAATTAGATCAAGCAGTGGGTATAATTGAACATTAGTTTCAATTATTATTTCAATAAATTCTGTTCACTTGGTTCACCTTGAAGTGAGAAGATGATGGCCCTGAAGAGCAGCACCAGAGTCTCACCGCAGAGCAGCACGAGTGCCACCATTGAAGTAAACAACTGATACATCACGCCTCCCCTCAGCAATCTGAACTCACACTGACACTGCACTAAGAACCAAAGCTGCACTCTGCACCACTCACTATACTCACCAACATAAACTAAGCCACAAAACAGGCAAATCAATCTGAAAAGTCAACATTATTTTCGAGATAAATATAATTTCGTATATATTTTACAAACAAGCGGGCGGGAAGACAACTGTTGGCACCAAGCAAGTGAAATCCCAGCATCGTAAGCACGTCAAAATTATTAAGACCCGAGTTTCTGTATTTTAAACTACCATTTTACTGATTTATGAGTCGAGTCAATTGATTTATCAAAGCAGAAACCTCCTGTCAAACCGATGGAAAGGGAATTAACGAATTAATTACACAGAGATGAATCGGAGCTTTGCAACACTTGCGATACAACACCCAGCCACAAAAAAAACATAATATAGTAAAAAGCATAAGTGAACTAAAATTTTCGTATGTACCGATAAAAGATAATTAGGGACCCCGCTAAAGCTGGAGATACATGTTTGATGTTTTCCGTGTTTGTGTTACTGACGCGGGCTGAAATTAGTAATTCGAAAATTTTCAAAAATTGGACATGGACCAAAACCTTAAAATAAGAGAGGTGGAAGAAAATTTTTGAGAAATCGGAATCTCCACAAAAATAACATTTTGCAAAAAAATTAAGAAATTGCCGCTTCTGTGTGAAAAACTCTCACAACAGGTTCTTTCGAATGCATCCTTGATCTCAGATCTGATAGGTTTATTTCTAAGAAAATTCAGAAAACGGTCAAAAGTCCAAAAATTTGACTTTCAGAAATCGATAAAAAATTCTGCAAAAAGAATGTCGTGGCCGCTTAAGCAGAGAAAATTTCCAAAATCGGGTTTCTCATTTGAACACTTAACCTTAGAATTGGAAGGGTAGTTTTCGAGAGAAGTCAAAAGTTTCCAAAAAACGGTCAAAATATCAAAAAATTGAATTTTCCGAGAAGATTTGCTTGTTGTGTAAAAAAATTGGGCGTAAACACCCATGCAGAAGAGAATATTACAGCCTGTTATATCGATTGAACTCAAAAACTCACGTTTAAGAGGGTAATTTTTGAAAAAAAAATCAAATAGTTTAAAAAAAACGTTAAAGAAACCAAAAATTGACATTTGCGATAACCATAGTTTTTGCGAGAAAAAATTGGGCGTACTTGATTTTTCAGTGGAGATTCACACAACTCGTTATTTGGATTGAACCCAAAATCTCAGATTGCGGAGGGTAGTTTTCGAAAAATCAAAATTTCAAAAACGGTCAAAAAAATTAACAATTTGGTTTTTCTAAAAAAAAAAATTGGTCATAGCCGCATATGCAGGTGAGCTTTCCACAACCCGTTTTCTAGATTGCACCCAAATCTCAGACTTGGGTGCAAAATAAATTCGTATAATTATTATAAATGCGGATTATAAACACGAATTTTTCAAATGATAGTATTCAGATTATCAGCTCTGATAAACTTATGAGTCAGTTTAAGTTGAGCTAATTCTTAGAGCTTAAATAAGTTAGGTAAATTATTAGTTAAGCTTCATCGTGTAATTATCTTTGTGGTCACCTAATTTCTCAAATTTCTTTAAAATCGTATACATTTTGTGCGTCTGAAGCTCAGAAAACAACGTGGTATTAATTCTACAATGAAATATCATGTTCCATAATTTTTTTACTCACATACTTTTGTTCGATTGTCGAACTACTTTTGCAAAAGAAACTATTGTTCATGGTCATGTGCCACACTTCATTATTGCCTTCTTCATTTTTTTTTATGAGATGCATGTACATTTCGAATTAGTCAGATCTTTGTCCGAACTTGGGGAACTTTGCTCAGTTATCTGTACCAATTTGAACTTTCCGTTGCCGACAAGGATCTAGTTTGAAGCTTTTCAAAACACCTAATATCAAAAACAAGATTACAATGATCGACACTTACTTACAGCAGTCTAAGCCCTTAAATGTACTGCAATAGAACACGTTTATACCCATATGTTTTGATAAATTTTCAGGATCTTGATCGTAAACGAGACTTCTGACGTACATCTGAAGTAATAAAGATCTGACTCAGTTTGGATTTGAGGTAGAGTAAGTTTGGAAGATTACAATGGTACAGTATAGTGGCCAAGCTGTGCTTCTCAAACACTAGCGAGAAAACGGCAAATGATACAGATCTTGATTATAGCAAAAGTGCCACCAAATGAGGACTTTTATTTGCGAGCTAGGTTGGAAAAAAAGTAGGTTCTTACTAATACACTAAGCTCGCTTAAGCTCGTTGAGTAAAGATGCATCGATAGTATCCTCATGATAAGCTCTTCTTCTGACTTAGTTTCCACTAACTTGGTTTTGTAGCAGCTTTATGCGGTTAGAAAAGCATATTTGCACTTGTTGACTGGTTACAGCTATTCGGGCTCAGTGGTGCATCCACTGGACTTTTAAAGCCCTTATTCGATTACATTTAAGTTACCGGGTCTCTAGACGATGGGCACAAAAACTAGGAGCAAGAACCACAATGTGAAAAAGTTTCAGTTTTTTTGTAATTCAACCGGTTTCTAGGTACTACGAGTAGCAAGTTTTCGACACCAAAAACTAATATAAAAAAAATAATTTTATTACATTCAAATTAGCTAGCTTAAAATTCAAAAGAAATTGCTTCCAATAGTTTATACATTGTTAGGCTCGAAGCTCGCTGACTAATGAATAATTCGATTAACATATGTTGTATTTTTGTTACTTTTATAAATTTTTTATACATACACATTCCAATTGGTCAGTCAGCTGTTCATTCTGAGTTCCAAATAACGGTAACTATAATGCTTTTGATAGTTAAAGTTTTGTAACTTTTTACGATGAGATCAATTCTTCTTCGGAAGCCATTTTTTTTTCTTGAAAACCGAATAGATGCAAAAATGTTCAATCAAAATGTTCAGTCGAACTTCAATGGAAAAATGTTCCTTGCAAGAAAAATCCACTCGGAATAGGGAAACGGATATATAATCAAAAGAGCATTTCAGATAATGTGAACTTATCCTGTTTCGAAATCGATAGTTTCCTACTACTTTTGGTCGATGTTTTCTTAAGATGGTTCTTAGACACTTCATGCGCATTTCGTCTCTACATTTGATTTAAAAATGGGTCTATTTATGGCACCGATATGGCTTATAAAAATTAACAAGGCTGGCATAAAAAAGGGACTCCAAGATCGAATTTTCTAGAAAAGCGCTTTAATGAATGACTACTCGAATTTTCTAGAAAAGCGCTTTAATGATTGACTACAAGATCAGACATAAATTAAGCTGGCAATTATAAATGCGAGATCCAATTAAATATTTTGCCCAAATAAGTGGGCAAATATTGCCGTTAAATTGTGAAATTCATATCGACTAAGGTCAACAAACTATTTGCACAAAAGTTTGCTAACCAGTCTGGGTTCTCTTGACCTTTCAATAAAGGGCACAGCGCAAAACCTCTGTAATGTAACAGCTAGTGGGATCTCAACTAATTTAAGAAATTTCCACCAGCGGATTTAGGAGTGGGGGGGGGGGGGGGTGATGGTGGTGGTGAACATCCTCCCCCCTCAGGAATTCGACCCCCTGGGAGCACGTGCCGAGATAACGCGATTTTTCGGTCAAAAATGGGTCTTTATATCGATTTGGGAGAGCTCAGAAAATCAATTTGGTTGACCTAAAAAAAATCAATTTTGTCGACGTGATCGAGAAAATCCTAGATCCTCCCTTGCCAAAAAATATCAAAATAATTGGCAGGTTGCTTTGAAAGATAACGGCGCAGGGAAGATAAACTTGCTTTGAAAGCAGCACCGAAATTTCCGACAACAGATTTACTTGATAGGCTTTAATGAATAGCATAACTTAAGTAAAAAACTTAAGATAATTGGTGTATGGCAATTGACGATGCAGCCAGAGAACAATCAAAAATTTAAAATCCAAAGCAACTGCTTCTCGGCACAATGTTCTTTTTCGAGATATTTCTTAGCAGCTCGATTCGCATCAATAAGGACACAACTCTTATCTGTCCCATTTGAAGTTTATTTGTGACTCCCCGTACTTAAAACTTGCTTTTAAAATAGCCCCGTTCCTACCCATTGCAGTGGAAGGGGAGTGTCCTATCGCTATCTGTGTCCTCTAAAGTTTGATTAGATCAACGCAATCATCAGAAAAACAAATTCATTCAAAAGTAAATTCGCGCTTCTTTATTGCCAAACAATCTAAAATGTAAACTACAGAAGAATAAATTCTGACTACTCATCAAAATATAGCAATATGCAATAAATTATGTACAATATTTCACTTGATGGAGACATATAATGTTGGGACAGAGGTTTCACTGAATCTTCGGAAATACGATGCCTCAAAAACAATACTTTCGCACACGTTAACTTTGCACCATTGCTATGGGGTATAGCTATAAAAATGAATGGAATGGAAAAGTTTTCAAACAAATATGAATCAACTGCATCAGCAAAATGAACCACGAAACCGAGCTAAGTCATAACAGAGGCAAATGAACCCTTCTATATCAATTGCAAGAAGCAAATGAAAAAAACCTAACAGTAATCTCAATTTGAAAAAAAAAACATTAACATTAAACCTACAAAAAACAATTGCCCATTAAACTAGAAAAAAATTCAAGCCTCGGATTTCTTAATTTTTGGCTTTGAACGTAACACTAAAACAAGAATAGCCAGTGGCTGTGCAAATAGCACGAAATGTTCTGATCATATTTATATAAAAACTTCGAAGAGTTTTTCTTTTTCATCGAATTGGTGTCGATTTTCTGTGGCTTTAGGAATAATCGACATTTGTCTACAGAAAATGAAACACAAATAACTGAAATTTTTTTCGCTACCTCGGTAAATCGGGAATTTTTCCAGGGAAATTGATTGAGGAACAATTCGCGATCGGCAACTTTTTTTAGGTCGGTTGCTTTCGATTTCCTTTATAATGTCTTAAGTTGTCGTGAATTGTTTATGGATTTTTTTGAATTTATGGATTTTATGGACCAAGTAACGTCGAAGACTGCAAATGACGCGGTGATTCTAGGCTAAAATTAGGACTTGCGTGTTTTGGTGAGAATTGTTAGCGGCGTATCAAGGGAGTTTAGGATGCATAAACTGGCCAATTTTCGGCTATTAAAATTTACGATTGACGACATTACGCAAGGACCTGTTTGTTGTTCGAAACGTTGGTAGGGATGGGCGAGTCTCGTTCAATTGGACTTATCGTTCAATTGGACCAAGTCAACATGGACCATGTTCATTTTAGGCATCACGAAAAATGTTTCAGCATAATTATAAGATCGTATCAAAATTTATATTTTAGGTTGATACCGAACTAGCACTGCCTCGCCTGAAACGAGCTTAGCAGAAGTAAATTTACTTTATTCAACAATTCACCAGGCGAGGAGCTAACACTTGCTGCGTTATCGACTAGTGCCTTGCGTTTAATGTTGAGCGAAAAACAAATTGGCACGTATCATATAAAAATCCCCTTCTAGAAGAATAATTGTGCAAAAAGTCATTTGCTGGTTGGCTAATTGCTCAAATAGTGGTTTCATCGTGTTTCGATTTATGTTTTTGCCAGGCTTTTTGTTATGCTGTCTATTTTTCGCTTTTTTAAATTACTAGTATAATATCTATTAGTGTTACTTATATTACTAGTGTCTCTGTGGTGCCGCGTGTTTGACGACTCATTATAGGGCATTTGACCTCCGCGATTTGGCTGGGAGGTGACAAAAATTTTGAAGGTGGCCCAATAATCCAAACCGATGACATTTTCTCATATTCGTGGGAAATCGTTGGGCTCCTGTGTTTGAAGGAACTTGGGGCTGCGTCATACTTAGGTTTGGGGGTTCTGGTTTTAGAAAAGTGGTTCAAGAAACGCTGGATTATATACCGAAGGATTCAGTACCCACTGGTTGAATTGTCCAGCATATGATGCTTGATTTAAGTTTCTGTAGTTCGGGAATTATCCAGGAGGTGGATAATTTCAAAATAGTTGAGGCTGAGGTCCTCCTGGTCTCAAATTTCCCTTCTTTGGTTGTCTCGGCCGGAAGTTCTGATTTTCGTTGCGGCTTCCAGAACGTTGCTGTTTCTGGTCTCTCTCCTTTCCTTGATAAAAAAAACCTTTTGTCATCTCGCTCATATGCTCTTGCATTTGCTTCTGCGTCCTGTTTATTTCTGACAGTGCGCTGACTAGGTATTCTGTTACATCAGCCTGGACCTCAATTAGGCCGTCGCTAGTTATGTCGTCTGCTGATCTCATGTTGTTGAAAAATAGAAAGTGATCTGCCGATATGCGCAATGCGTCATTAAGAGTGGCGTTTGCCGGCTGCTCTAAGAGCTTAATCCGAATCCACTTTGGCATTGGTCTTTTATTCATTCGTTTCACAAAGTTGTTGCGCTCTTGATCTGTTTCTGCATTAGCCTTATTTTCTCGAGATACTCTATCTGCCTCGCCAGTTCCGGCTGGAGCGACAGGTAGAGGGATTGGATTATAAATTGCACGTTTCGAGAGAAAATGAAGCTTGACATGAAATGCGTCCGGCTTCATTGTTTTCAGGCTAAACTTTACGTACTCCAATTCCATCATATATTCCGTTAAGTTCGGGTTACAAAAATAAGTTCGGAGGGCGGCAAGAGCTAAGTCAAAAATTGTTTTAGATGACTTCGAAGAGCTTCAAAAATAGTGGAGGTTGTCTTTGCAACTTTAATTGAAAAAAGCCACTTGTCTGGGTGTTGCTATCCTTCGCTACTTCTTCTTCGCATCTTAATTGAGACTCGAATTCTGTCCAACTTTCGGAAGGTAAGCAGACGAACTTAGCTCAGCTAATGTTTGACTGAGATTGGGCTATTAATAAATTCGAAGATTAGTATGTTTGGGCTTAAAGTTCACTTAAATTAACCTCGCTGGAAGCATAGATATTTCACTAATGACGACTGCTCGGCCAACAATGTTCGAAAATCTTGAACATTTCAAATTTTTCAAGCCACCTGTCAACAAATTGTATAATGCTCACAGTTCTATTACTTCGATTCGTTTAAGCCAGTTTCTACTATGATATGTACAAGGTTTTTCTTTTTGGGCGTTGTAGATCAATACTGGCTATGTCACAAATAGGTGGCTAAAAAAATTGACTATTACACGTGCCAAGTGAACGGTGTTGTCATGTTTTTTTATGAACGGTGTTGTCATGTTATGATTAGCCAAAAAATCATATGCTGACTGGATAAATTTATCAATTACCTCAGAAACACCCTTGAAATGCTTGTTCTGATGCAAAAATATTCAATTTTTGTCTTCAGTAATTCAGGAGTTATGAACTTTTGTTGTGGTCAAAAACGTGTTTGCAAACCAAACGCCTAATATAGTCAATTTTTCGATATTGTTTTTTTTTTTCAAAATAATTTGAGTGTTTCAAATCGGGCCATTCAAGTATCATATTGTAAATTATGATGTAAATTGTTGATGTTTCTTTTGTTGTTGTTGTCATTATTGATGTTGCTTGGACGTTTTTCTTATTAACTTCATTGTTTTTGTTGTTGTCGTGTCAATATTGTTGTTGCTTCTTTTTTTTGTTGTTGTTGGTGTTGTCGAGAGACTGCTGTTTACATAAGTTCGGGAAAAAATCTTGATGGAAATTGTTTGTCCAAATTATGAATTCCTCTATAAATTTTTAATGTTCTTTCCATATTTCTCAAAACCAACAAAAAAAATAGCAAAAATTGCATGGTTTCGCTAAGAAATCAATTTTTCTCCTAATATACAAAACGAATGATTGAAAATGAATTTTTTCTCAAGAGCAAAAAAATGCACCAGCAAATTAAAAATGATCCAGCGAAGTTTAGCATATTGAAATTTCAACAGATCTTGTGTGTATCTTATTGAAAACAACTTTTTGGAATTTTCCTAATATTCAAATTTTCAATAAATATGAATTACAAAACCATCTGCGAATTTTGTCATTTTCGTAAATTGCATATCAGAGTGATCATCCGCACAACTTTTTCATTTCCAATCAAAAATCTCTTAGTGAGTGAAATAAACTTAAAGCAATGTTTGAATATGTTCAAAGAACTAGCTCAAAAAAATTTCAAATCAGATTGTGAGGTTTCTGCAAAAAACACTAATTTTACTTCTTGGATGAATGCAAGGTTAACTCATGAGCTCTCCAAAGTGAAGATAATTTCCTAATGTCGTAACTTTTGCAAGATGCTACTTGGAAAAAACACTAAGTGATTTTTTGATGAAATAGTAGCTTTCAGTTTAGTGCATCATTCAAAACTTATTATGAAAATGAAGAATAATTAAAGCACTGAATTCCATAATTTTACATATGCTTAAATTTTCCTTTTTCCAATTTTTTAAAAACGTAGTAAAATTCAGATCAAATTTTCGTTTTCATAAAATATCATCACTGTCTTTTTGATGACATGCCATCACCATCATCGTCTGAAAAACCTAAATGAATTTGTATAAATTGACTTCGAATTGAAAATTAAAGTATAAACAACTGTAACTCCTGCTTTAATTTTCATTTATTCAACAACAAGTAATTTGGAATCCAGTTTTTCCAAAATAAATTAAAATTATTTTAAATTTTTTGTCAGCCTCAAATGAAAAACAATTGGCTTTTGATTTCTAGTTTATCTTCAAAAGTTTCCCCGTCCTTTACGCCCATGGTATTTTCAACCCAATTTATTTTTGAGATCAATAATTCATTTTGTTCAGTTAAAATAAGCACACAAAAACACAATTCTTATTAAGCATTAAATTGTAACGATACGAAACTTTACTCGCTGTCAAACATGTTTATTGTCCTAAATCGAGTTTTTGTATTCAACTTAAACAAATAAGCAATTTTTTTGGGAGGCGAACAAAAATATGTCCCGACATCACCGTCTTCAAACCTGATTCTACGATGATAAGTTTCATTTGAACTTTATGTTTTGTTTTTTAGTTTTTGATGTTTGTCTGTTTGTTTGTTTTGTTTTAGTTTTCTATTCACTCATCAAAGTCTGTTGCTCCCTTTGTCATATTTTTATCTAAATTTAAAATTAAAACTAAATTTTTCATGTATGGCTTGCAATAACACTAGTTTATATAAAAAGTTGTTTTTCAGGTCTTTTGTGTGCGTAGTGGTCAAAATGAACAGTTTGATTACGTACAATTGTTTATTCTTTTAATACATTCTTTTAATAATTTATTCTTTTAATGTTTATCCATCTCGAAAAATGGAGTCATTTTTTATTCAGGATTGTTGTCTATGGGGATAGTCACGTTTCTCGAATGCAAGCAGCAGTTAGGAACTAAAATTAATCATGCTCACAAAATTGTTTTTGTCGCAGAAAAAGGTCAACTAATCAAAAATAGGAGATTTTTCTTCGAGTCTGAGGTCTTTGAAGCCGGATTTAGTTATTTTGATGATTGGTGGCAATGATATTTCACATCCTAAACGGATACAGGAACCAGCTAAATTCTATCCTGCATGGCCTTCAACTGCCTAATGACAGTGCAGCAAAAGTTTTTGGAGTGTGGTATTCCTGTGTTCATCCGCAGCATTATTCAACAAACAATTAACACAGAAGTAATAACTGAATGAATTGAGGGCCTTCGAAAAATGCTTAGCCGAACGTTTCCTTGGACTGGGGGCTTTGCGAGGTCCAAACATTTTTCGAATCGGACTCATTTGAATCAGATAACATACCGACTCGTAAAGACCCATTTGAATCAGATAACATACCGACACGCAGATAACATACCGACACGTACTTGTTGTAAATGAGTAGTCGAAAAAAGTTCATTCTTGTCTTTGAAAATTATCTTATGACTTAAAAAGTTATTTTATTCTCAGGTCACAATTTTAATTTTTTTGCTTTTAGTTTAAAACATCATTACAACAATCAGTTGGTCGTTATTTTTGTGTATTGTTTTGCATTTGTGAACAAAAATCCTTTTTCTATATAACTAAAGACAGTTGAATTTTTACAAATCTGAAATTAATATGTTAACATTTTTTGCTATAAAAACTGACTGTGAAAAAGTACACTTGCTGATTTCTTTTTTTAACTCTACGATGGACACTTACTTTTTCTCAGTTTTCAAAAATGTGATTATGCTGTTTGAAGTTTTCAAGTTTAAAAAATGTTTTTTTTGCAAAGGTTTCTCATTGATCATTATTGATATTTAATGCAAGCGTTTTTATTTTTTAGTTACTTAGTTTAAAAAATCTATACATGAAAAAAAAACAGAGATTAGCATACTTTTTTCTAAACGTTGAAAAACCTTTGAGTATGTGAAGTTCTGAATACAGCTTCTCTTGTTAAAAGCAATGTAGTGAAATTTAGACAAATTAAAGCAAGGAATTGCAGGTTCAACTTGAGAAAATAAAAAAAAATTAGGGAAATCCAGATTTGATTAATGCAACTATTATAAATTTTGTGATCGTCAATCAAAATCAGGTATTTTAGTGAAAACAAAATTGAATTTTCAAAATACCATCTCGACGAAATCAAAATTTGATTTTGACATTTATTTTTAAAAAAGCTGAATGACTGGTCAAAGCTGTTTTGTTAATTTCCAGAACTTGTTTCACGACTGTCAACGCAGAAAATTTTTGATTTGTTCTAGCAACGACGATCATGCATCCTGGAGAAGCAAGAAGATCAAGGACTTCTGAAAAGCTTTTTTCCTGTTTCAATTTTTGGATGTTTAATACTAGGGCACTTCGTGCCACCTACCGCCACTTATACTTAATACTGGTCTACGTTATAGTTACTGTATGAGCAATGTCAGTCTTCGGAAGAACAAACGTACACGGTCAAGGAACTTCATTGTTACGCTCAACAACACCGGATTCGGGCTATGTCACTATGAGCAACTCTTCACAGGCGGCGGTGTGCAATACACCGGTCAATTCGAGAAGGGCGAGTCCAGAACGACTCACTTACAAGCGTTTCTACGCTTCTCCACATCCGTGGACTTCGGACGAGCAAAGGCTCTATTCGGAAGTGAACGAGGACATATCGAAAAGTGCTTTAATGTCAGCAAAGCGGAAGCTTATTGCCGAAAGGAGGAAACTAGAGTGGCTGGACCGGTCAGTAACATCGATCAAAAGACTTTTTCGGGGGGACAGGGGAGACGAACGGACCTCCAAGAGGTCGCAGAGAAGACGAAGGCGGGAACGTCGTTGGCCCGCATCGCGGAAGAGCACCCTACAACCTTCATTAAATTTCACAGAGGTGAGATGCATGGCATACTAATGGTGCGGCAAGTACCATACGGTCACTCCGCTTCGCTTCGCTCCCTCGGCTTCGGCACGAGATGTGTGTGGAAACATCTGGTTTGTGTTTTAGGCGTTAAGGAACTTGGTGCAATCCTATCACCCCGCAGAAGTTACAAAACAGTTGTGTGGTGGCTGTATGGTCCGCCTGGCATTGGCAAGTCAAGGCTCGCCAGAGAACCTGCGGCCCTATACGGAACTGGAGCTAGCTGTGATGAACATGTCTATAGCAAGTCCGGAGGGTCCAAGTGGTGGGACGGATACAGTGCACAGCCCGTGGTCGTATGGGACGAGCCGAACGGAGAGATCGAGTGGGGAGGGTTGCTCCAACTATGTGACCGGTATGAGTACCGAGTAGAGGTAAAGGGGGGCATGACTCAATTTCTGTCTAGACTGATAATATTTACTTCCAATTATCATCCTGATACATTGTTTGCTAAACATTCCAACTACAGTGCTTTCGCTAGACGCATAACTCTTTTGTTAGAATTCACCGGCGCTATATATGTCGACATAAAGGAATGTTAATTAACTTCACAGTACGTATACAATTCTTTTGTATTAACTTATTTAGTTAGTTAGTATTGAGTAGACAGATCGTCTGGCTCTTTCATATTCGCCGCCGCCGTCAGCTTTCTTTTGTGCTTGCATATTCGGTGCGTTGAGGACGGTTATTTTGTTGTTAGACGGATCATTAATCGGTGACTTCATTTTTACGTAACTTGTTACTTTTATATCGTACAAATCTGTTAAATCCTGAGCACACTCTAGAGCTATCCCGTAGAAGGCCTGACTTGATGAGGTAGGTAACCATCTTGTTTTTGAGACGTACAAATTTCCGGCGGAATCGTTCCAATTGTATTTTGGGTATCGGATAATCCATTTCTTATAGCCTTTCATTAAAGTCTTTCGACAATCTTGATATTGTTCTATCGAATTAGTTGTAGATAGGGGGCGGTCGCAGTAACGCACCCACATATGAGGGAGAACATAGCTAGTAGGATCGTGGCCGATTTTTGGGAACTGAGCCGACTGGCGAGGGAGCATTTCGATTTTGTAGCTGGTTAACTTATACTCCATATATCGGTTTTTCAAGTTTCCCCATCCCGACCAATCTGAGGGACTGGTTGTGATAACGATTGGTTTATCAACATACGCGCTATCCCAAGAGCCGTTACTAATGAATCTTTCGCTGTGATACCTGTACTTAGCCGAACGACGCTTGATACTCCGTTTCCTACGGTATATAGTAGATCGGCGACGATATTGGCGGCGACGACGGAAGCGATTACGCCTAACAGTCCTCTTGTATTTCCTCGCATACATATATCTGAAAATAAGCACAGTTAGACCAGTGGACAAGTTAGGACATGTTCAAGGATTGATCTTGTAGTTAGTCGGCTCGCAGCAGGTAGAGGTTCAGCTCACACACGGTTCACAGGCGGAGGACACCACTCGGCCACGAGGGCTAAGTATATGTACTCTGTAGTGCTATATAACACTATGGAATATGTATATTATTATCAGGATGTCACGATGTCACAATGTCACGAAGTGGCGGAGGGTAATACTAAGGCACTTCGTGCCACCTCCGCCACTTTCCTAATTTACTACTTGCGTTTCAGTTACTCTTTTATGTGCAACACTTTATGCCAAATAATGTCAGTATTCGGAAGACAAAACGATCGAGAGCAAGGAACTGGCTCGTCACACTTAACAACCCCGGATTCGGGCTATGTCACTATGAGTCCAGATTCAAGGAAGCGGGTGTCGAATACACCGCTCAACTGGAGAAGGGAACGGCCGGCACAACCCACGTACAAGCGTTCATACGCTTCGCCGGCGCAGTTGACCTCGGAAGAGCAACGGGAATATTCAGACCTGAAAAGCCACATGCAGAACCTTGCAAGTCAGTCCAACGGTCAGAAGCGTATTGCCGCAAGGAAGAGACAAGAGTGGCTGGGCCGGTCACTAATATCGATCCAACGACTTTTTCAGCGGGCCAAGGGACCAGAACAGACCTCAAAGAAGTTGCAGAGGCGGCGGCGAAGGGAGAGACGATGGCCAGCATCGCTAGCCAATGGCCGACGACCTACATCAAATTTTACCGAGGTGGGTGTAATTAGTGTTTTCAGCGAGGCATGGCCCGCTAATATTTGGCAAGTACCATACGCTCGCTCCGCTTCGCTCCGCTCACTCAGATCCGATACGAGAGGTAATTGGGGTCTAAGGGTTCGTGTTTGGCATAAGGATTTGTGTTTAGGAATTAATGAACTTAGTGGCCTACTATCCCCCGCGAGAAGTTGGAAAAGTGATGTGTGGTGGTTGTTTGGTCCGCCTGGCGTTGGCAAATCAAGGCTCGCCAGAGACGCTTCAGCCGCTTACGGAACTGGAGATGGCTATACAGGAACTACGTATAGCAAGTCCGGAGGAAACAAGTGGTTCGATGGCTACGACGGACAATCCGTGGTCATTTGGGACGAACCAACAGGAGAGCTCGAGTGGGGAGCCCTGTTGCAACTATCAGACCGGTATGAGTACCGGGTCGAGGTAAAGGGAGGGATGAAACAATTCCTAGCCCGTTTAATTATATTCACTTCAAACTTCCACCCTGAGACTCTGTTTAATAAATACCAAAACTGCGATGCATTTCTGAGAAGAATAACTTTACTGTTAGAATGTACCGACAAAATATATGAGACTTGAATTCAGAATGTACTTATTACAAATTTTAGTTAGTAAGTAAATCAAGGACGGAACGTCTGGTTCTATTTCCATATTCGCCGCCGGCGTCTTCAATGCTTCTCTTTTGTAGCTTCATACTTGGCATATTTAGTACAGTTATAGTTTCTCCAGGGGCGTGCATGATAGGAGACTTGAATTTTACGTAGGCTGTTAGCTTTATATCGTATAGCGTTGATAAGTCGGTGGCACATTGTAGAGCAATTCGGTAGTAAGCGTGGGATGTTGAAGTAGGAAGCCAGCGAGCTCTTGCGACATAGAGGTTGGCGGCCGAATCGTTCCAATTGTATTTTGGATATTTGACGATATACTTCTTATATCCCCTCATAGCTGACTTACGAACATCGGTATATGCTTCTAGACTTGTAGTTGTAGATAGGGGACGGTCGGCATAGCGCATCCACATCCAAGGTAGATCGATAGCGGTACCGTCTTCTACTATTTTTGGAAAGGCCGGCGATTGTCTAGGTAGGAACTCGAGCTTGTAGCATGTTATCTTATACTCCATATATCGGTTTTTCATATTCCCCCATCCTCCCCAATCAGAGGGACTAGTTGTGACGACGACTGGTTTATTAGCGTACGAGCTACTCCAAGTAGCATTACTAACGAACTTTTCGGACTGATACCTGTACTTAAGCGAACGACGTTTGATATTCCGTTTCCTACGGTATATAGTAGATCGGCGACGATATTGGCGGCGACGATGGCAGCGATTACGCCTAACAGTCCTCTTGTATTTCCTCGCATACATATATCTGAAAATAAGCACAGTTAGACCAGTGGACAAGTTAGGACATGTTCAAGGATTGATCTTGTAGTTAGTCGGCTCGCAGCAGGTAGAGGTTCAGCTCACACACGGTTCACAGGCGGAGGACACCACTCGGCCACGAGGGCTAAGTATATGTACTCTGTAGTGCTATATAACGCTATGGAATATGTATATTATTATCAGGATGTCACGATGTCACAATGTCACGAAGTGGCGGAGGGTAATACTAAGGCACTTCGTGCCACCTCCGCCACTTTCCTAATTTACTACTTGCGTTTCAGTTACTCTTTTATGTGCAACACTTTATGCCAAATAATGTCAGTATTCGGAAGACAAAACGATCGAGAGCAAGGAACTGGCTCGTCACACTTAACAACCCCGGATTCGGGCTATGTCACTATGAGTCCAGATTCAAGGAAGCGGGTGTCGAATACACCGCTCAACTGGAGAAGGGAACGGCCGGCACAACCCACGTACAAGCGTTCATACGCTTCGCCGGCGCAGTTGACCTCGGAAGAGCAACGGGAATATTCAGACCTGAAAAGCCACATGCAGAACCTTGCAAGTCAGTCCAACGGTCAGAAGCGTATTGCCGCAAGGAAGAGACAAGAGTGACTGGACCGGTCACTAATATCGATCCAACGACTTTTTCAGCGGGCCAAGGGACCAGAACAGACCTCAAAGAAGTTGCAGAGGTGGCGGCGAAGGGAGAGACGATGGCCAGCATCGCTAGCCAATGGCCGACGACCTACATCAAATTTTACCGAGGTGGGTGTAATTAGTGTTTTCAGCGAGGCATGGCCCGCTAATATTTGGCAAGTACCATACGCTCGCTCCGCTTCGCTCCGCTCACTCAGATCCGATACGAGAGGTAATTGGGGTCTAAGGGTTCGTGTTTGGCATAAGGATTTGTGTTTAGGAATTAATGAACTTAGTGGCCTACTATCCCCCGCGAGAAGTTGGAAAAGTGATGTGTGGTGGTTGTTTGGTCCGCCTGGCGTTGGCAAATCAAGGCTCGCCAGAGACGCTTCAGCCGCTTACGGAACTGGAGATGGCTATACAGGAACTACGTATAGCAAGTCCGGAGGAAACAAGTGGTTCGATGGCTACGACGGACAATCCGTGGTCATTTGGGACGAACCAACAGGAGAGCTCGAGTGGGGAGCCCTGTTGCAACTATCAGACCGGTATGAGTACCGGGTCGAGGTAAAGGGAGGGATGAAACAATTCCTAGCCCGTTTAATTATATTCACTTCAAACTTCCACCCTGAGACTCTGTTTAATAAATACCAAAACTGCGATGCATTTCTGAGAAGAATAACTTTACTGTTAGAATGTACCGACAAAATATATGAGACTTGAATTCAGAATGTACTTATTACAAATTTTAGTTAGTAAGTATATCAAGGACGGAACGTCTGGTTCTATTTCCATATTCGCCGCCGGCGTCTTCAATGCTTCTCTTTTGTAGCTTCATACTTGGCATATTTGACTGAGATTGGGCTATTAATAAATTCGAAGATTAGTATGTTTGGGCTTAAAGTTCACTTAAATTAACCTCGCTGGAAGCATAGATATTTCACTAATGACGACTGCTCGGCCAACAATGTTCGAAAATCTTGAACATTTCAAATTTTTCAAGCCACCTGTCAACAAATTGTATAATGCTCACAGTTCTATTACTTCGATTCGTTTAAGCCAGTTTCTACTATGATATGTACAAGGTTTTTCTTTTTGGGCGTTGTAGATCAATACTGGCTATGTCACAAATAGGTGGCTAAAAAATTGACTATTACACGTGCCAAGTGAACGGTGTTGTCATGTTTTTTTATGAACGGTGTTGTCATGTTATGATTAGCCAAAAAATCATATGCTGACTGGATAAATTTATCAATTACCTCAGAAACACCCTTGAAATGCTTGTTCTGATGCAAAAATATTCAATTTTTGTCTTCAGTAATTCAGGAGTTATGAACTTTTGTTGTGGTCAAAAACGTGTTTGCAAACCAAACGCCTAATATAGTCAATTTTTCGATATTGTTTTTTTTTCAAAATAATTTGAGTGTTTCAAATCGGGCCATTCAAGTATCATATTGTAAATTATGATGTAAATTGTTGATGTTTCTTTTGTTGTTGTTGTCATTATTGATGTTGCTTGGACGTTTTTCTTATTAACTTCATTGTTTTTGTTGTTGTCGTGTCAATATTGTTGTTGCTTCTTTTTTTTGTTGTTGTTGGTGTTGTCGAGAGACTGCTGTTTACATAAGTTCGGGAAAAAATCTTGATGGAAATTGTTTGTCCAAATTATGAATTCCTCTATAAATTTTTAATGTTCTTTCCATATTTCTCAAAACCAACAAAAAAAATAGCAAAAATTGCATGGTTTCGCTAAGAAATCAATTTTTCTCCTAATATACAAAACGAATGATTGAAAATGAATTTTTTCTCAAGAGCAAAAAAATGCACCAGCAAATTAAAAATGATCCAGCGAAGTTTAGCATATTGAAATTTCAACAGATCTTGTGTGTATCTTATTGAAAACAACTTTTTGGAATTTTCCTAATATTCAAATTTTCAATAAATATGAATTACAAAACCATCTGCGAATTTTGTCATTTTCGTAAATTGCATATCAGAGTGATCATCCGCACAACTTTTTCATTTCCAATCAAAAATCTCTTAGTGAGTGAAATAAACTTAAAGCAATGTTTGAATATGTTCAAAGAACTAGCTCAAAAAAATTTCAAATCAGATTGTGAGGTTTCTGCAAAAAACACTAATTTTACTTCTTGGATGAATGCAAGGTTAACTCATGAGCTCTCCAAAGTGAAGATAATTTCCTAATGTCGTAACTTTTGCAAGATGCTACTTGGAAAAAACACTAAGTGATTTTTTGATGAAATAGTAGCTTTCAGTTTAGTGCATCATTCAAAACTTATTATGAAAATGAAGAATAATTAAAGCACTGAATTCCATAATTTTACATATGCTTAAATTTTCCTTTTTCCAATTTTTTAAAAACGTAGTAAAATTCAGATCAAATTTTCGTTTTCATAAAATATCATCACTGTCTTTTTGATGACATGCCATCACCATCATCGTCTGAAAAACCTAAATGAATTTGTATAAATTGACTTCGAATTGAAAATTAAAGTATAAACAACTGTAACTCCTGCTTTAATTTTCATTTATTCAACAACAAGTAATTTGGAATCCAGTTTTTCCAAAATAAATTAAAATTATTTTAAATTTTTTGTCAGCCTCAAATGAAAAACAATTGGCTTTTGATTTCTAGTTTATCTTCAAAAGTTTCCCCGTCCTTTACGCCCATGGTATTTTCAACCCAATTTATTTTTGAGATCAATAATTCATTTTGTTCAGTTAAAATAAGCACACAAAAACACAATTCTTATTAAGCATTAAATTGTAACGATACGAAACTTTACTCGCTGTCAAACATGTTTATTGTCCTAAATCGAGTTTTTGTATTCAACTTAAACAAATAAGCAATTTTTTTGGGAGGCGAACAAAAATATGTCCCGACATCACCGTCTTCAAACCTGATTCTACGATGATAAGTTTCATTTGAACTTTATGTTTTGTTTTTTAGTTTTTGATGTTTGTCTGTTTGTTTGTTTTGTTTTAGTTTTCTATTCACTCATCAAAGTCTGTTGCTCCCTTTGTCATATTTTTATCTAAATTTAAAATTAAAACTAAATTTTTCATGTATGGCTTGCAATAACACTAGTTTATATAAAAAGTTGTTTTTCAGGTCTTTTGTGTGCGTAGTGGTCAAAATGAACAGTTTGATTACGTACAATTGTTTATTCTTTTAATACATTCTTTTAATAATTTATTCTTTTAATGTTTATCCATCTCGAAAAATGGAGTCATTTTTTATTCAGGATTGTTGTCTATGGGGATAGTCACGTTTCTCGAATGCAAGCAGCAGTTAGGAACTAAAATTAATCATGCTCACAAAATTGTTTTTGTCGCAGAAAAAGGTCAACTAATCAAAAATAGGAGATTTTTCTTCGAGTCTGAGGTCTTTGAAGCCGGATTTAGTTATTTTGATGATTGGTGGCAATGATATTTCACATCCTAAACGGATACAGGAACCAGCTAAATTCTATCCTGCATGGCCTTCAACTGCCTAATGACAGTGCAGCAAAAGTTTTTGGAGTGTGGTATTCCTGTGTTCATCCGCAGCATTATTCAACAAACAATTAACACAGAAGTAATAACTGAATGAATTGAGGGCCTTCGAAAAATGCTTAGCCGAACGTTTCCTTGGACTGGGGGCTTTGCGAGGTCCAAACATTTTTCGAATCGGACTCATTTGAATCAGATAACATACCGACTCGTAAAGACCCATTTGAATCAGATAACATACCGACACGCAGATAACATACCGACACGTACTTGTTGTAAATGAGTAGTCGAAAAAAGTTCATTCTTGTCTTTGAAAATTATCTTATGACTTAAAAAGTTATTTTATTCTCAGGTCACAATTTTAATTTTTTTGCTTTTAGTTTAAAACATCATTACAACAATCAGTTGGTCGTTATTTTTGTGTATTGTTTTGCATTTGTGAACAAAAATCCTTTTTCTATATAACTAAAGACAGTTGAATTTTTACAAATCTGAAATTAATATGTCAACATTTTTTGCTATAAAAACTGACTGTGAAAAAGTACACTTGCTGATTTCTTTTTTTAACTCTACGATGGACACTTACTTTTTCTCAGTTTTCAAAAATGTGATTATGCTGTTTGAAGTTTTCAAGTTTAAAAAATGTTTTTTTTGCAAAGGTTTCTCATTGATCATTATTGATATTTAATGCAAGCGTTTTTATTTTTTAGTTACTTAGTTTAAAAAATCTATACATGAAAAAAAAACAGAGATTAGCATACTTTTTTCTAAACGTTGAAAAACCTTTGAGTATGTGAAGTTCTGAATACAGCTTCTCTTGTTAAAAGCAATGTAGTGAAATTTAGACAAATTAAAGCAAGGAATTGCAGGTTCAACTTGAGAAAATAAAAAAAAATTAGGGAAATCCAGATTTGATTAATGCAACTATTATAAATTTTGTGATCGTCAATCAAAATCAGGTATTTTAGTGAAAACAAAATTGAATTTTCAAAATACCATCTCGACGAAATCAAAATTTGATTTTGACATTTATTTTTAAAAAAGCTGAATGACTGGTCAAAGCTGTTTTGTTAATTTCCAGAACTTGTTTCACGACTGTCAACGCAGAAAATTTTTGATTTGTTCTAGCAACGACGATCATGCATCCTGGAGAAGCAAGAAGATCAAGGACTTCTGAAAAGCTTTTTTCCTGTTTCAATTTTTGGATGTTTAATACTAGGGCACTTCGTGCCACCTACCGCCACTTATACTTAATACTGGTCTACGTTATAGTTACTGTATGAGCAATGTCAGTCTTCGGAAGAACAAACGTACACGGTCAAGGAACTTCATTGTTACGCTCAACAACACCGGATTCGGGCTATGTCACTATGAGCAACTCTTCACAGGCGGCGGTGTGCAATACACCGGTCAATTCGAGAAGGGCGAGTCCAGAACGACTCACTTACAAGCGTTTCTACGCTTCTCCACATCCGTGGACTTCGGACGAGCAAAGGCTCTATTCGGAAGTGAACGAGGACATATCGAAAAGTGCTTTAATGTCAGCAAAGCGGAAGCTTATTGCCGAAAGGAGGAAACTAGAGTGGCTGGACCGGTCAGTAACATCGATCAAAAGACTTTTTCGGGGGGACAGGGGAGACGAACGGACCTCCAAGAGGTCGCAGAGAAGACGAAGGCGGGAACGTCGTTGGCCCGCATCGCGGAAGAGCACCCTACAACCTTCATTAAATTTCACAGAGGTGAGATGCATGGCATACTAATGGTGCGGCAAGTACCATACGGTCACTCCGCTTCGCTTCGCTCCCTCGGCTTCGGCACGAGATGTGTGTGGAAACATCTGGTTTGTGTTTTAGGCATTAAGGAACTTGGTGCAATCCTATCACCCCGCAGAAGTTACAAAACAGTTGTGTGGTGGCTGTATGGTCCGCCTGGCATTGGCAAGTCAAGGCTCGCCAGAGAACCTGCGGCCCTATACGGAACTGGAGCTAGCTGTGATGAACATGTCTATAGCAAGTCCGGAGGGTCCAAGTGGTGGGACGGATACAGTGCACAGCCCGTGGTCGTATGGGACGAGCCGAACGGAGAGATCGAGTGGGGAGGGTTGCTCCAACTATGTGACCGGTATGAGTACCGAGTAGAGGTAAAGGGGGGCATGACTCAATTTCTGTCTAGACTGATAATATTTACTTCCAATTATCATCCTGATACATTGTTTGCTAAACATTCCAACTACAGTGCTTTCGCTAGACGCATAACTCTTTTGTTAGAATTCACCGGCGCTATATATGTCGACATAAAGGAATGTTAATTAACTTCACAGTACGTATACAATTCTTTTGTATTAACTTATTTAGTTAGTTAGTATTGAGTAGACAGATCGTCTGGCTCTTTCATATTCGCCGCCGCCGTCAGCTTTCTTTTGTGCTTGCATATTCGGTGCGTTGAGGACGGTTATTTTGTTGTTAGACGGATCATTAATCGGTGACTTCATTTTTACGTAACTTGTTACTTTTATATCGTACAAATCTGTTAAATCCTGAGCACACTCTAGAGCTATCCCGTAGAAGGCCTGACTTGATGAGGTAGGTAACCATCTTGTTTTTGAGACGTACAAATTTCCGGCGGAATCGTTCCAATTGTATTTTGGGTATCGGATAATCCATTTCTTATAGCCTTTCATTAAAGTCTTTCGACAATCTTGATATTGTTCTATCGAATTAGTTGTAGATAGGGGGCGGTCGCAGTAACGCACCCACATATGAGGGAGAACATAGCTAGTAGGATCGTGGCCGATTTTTGGGAACTGAGCCGACTGGCGAGGGAGCATTTCGATTTTGTAGCTGGTTAACTTATACTCCATATATCGGTTTTTCAAGTTTCCCCATCCCGACCAATCTGAGGGACTGGTTGTGATAACGATTGGTTTATCAACATACGCGCTATCCCAAGAGCCGTTACTAATGAATCTTTCGCTGTGATACCTGTACTTAGCCGAACGACGCTTGATACTCCGTTTCCTACGGTATATAGTAGATCGGCGACGATATTGGCGGCGACGACGGAAGCGATTACGCCTAACAGTCCTCTTGTATTTCCTCGCATACATATATCTGAAAATAAGCACAGTTAGACCAGTGGACAAGTTAGGACATGTTCAAGGATTGATCTTGTAGTTAGTCGGCTCGCAGCAGGTAGAGGTTCAGCTCACACACGGTTCACAGGCGGAGGACACCACTCGGCCACGAGGGCTAAGTATATGTACTCTGTAGTGCTATATAACACTATGGAATATGTATATTATTATCAGGATGTCACGATGTCACAATGTCACGAAGTGGCGGAGGGTAATACTAAGGCACTTCGTGCCACCTCCGCCACTTTCCTAATTTACTACTTGCGTTTCAGTTACTCTTTTATGTGCAACACTTTATGCCAAATAATGTCAGTATTCGGAAGACAAAACGATCGAGAGCAAGGAACTGGCTCGTCACACTTAACAACCCCGGATTCGGGCTATGTCACTATGAGTCCAGATTCAAGGAAGCGGGTGTCGAATACACCGCTCAACTGGAGAAGGGAACGGCCGGCACAACCCACGTACAAGCGTTCATACGCTTCGCCGGCGCAGTTGACCTCGGAAGAGCAACGGGAATATTCAGACCTGAAAAGCCACATGCAGAACCTTGCAAGTCAGTCCAACGGTCAGAAGCGTATTGCCGCAAGGAAGAGACAAGAGTGGCTGGGCCGGTCACTAATATCGATCCAACGACTTTTTCAGCGGGCCAAGGGACCAGAACAGACCTCAAAGAAGTTGCAGAGGCGGCGGCGAAGGGAGAGACGATGGCCAGCATCGCTAGCCAATGGCCGACGACCTACATCAAATTTTACCGAGGTGGGTGTAATTAGTGTTTTCAGCGAGGCATGGCCCGCTAATATTTGGCAAGTACCATACGCTCGCTCCGCTTCGCTCCGCTCACTCAGATCCGATACGAGAGGTAATTGGGGTCTAAGGGTTCGTGTTTGGCATAAGGATTTGTGTTTAGGAATTAATGAACTTAGTGGCCTACTATCCCCCGCGAGAAGTTGGAAAAGTGATGTGTGGTGGTTGTTTGGTCCGCCTGGCGTTGGCAAATCAAGGCTCGCCAGAGACGCTTCAGCCGCTTACGGAACTGGAGATGGCTATACAGGAACTACGTATAGCAAGTCCGGAGGAAACAAGTGGTTCGATGGCTACGACGGACAATCCGTGGTCATTTGGGACGAACCAACAGGAGAGCTCGAGTGGGGAGCCCTGTTGCAACTATCAGACCGGTATGAGTACCGGGTCGAGGTAAAGGGAGGGATGAAACAATTCCTAGCCCGTTTAATTATATTCACTTCAAACTTCCACCCTGAGACTCTGTTTAATAAATACCAAAACTGCGATGCATTTCTGAGAAGAATAACTTTACTGTTAGAATGTACCGACAAAATATATGAGACTTGAATTCAGAATGTACTTATTACAAATTTTAGTTAGTAAGTAAATCAAGGACGGAACGTCTGGTTCTATTTCCATATTCGCCGCCGGCGTCTTCAATGCTTCTCTTTTGTAGCTTCATACTTGGCATATTTAGTACAGTTATAGTTTCTCCAGGGGCGTGCATGATAGGAGACTTGAATTTTACGTAGGCTGTTAGCTTTATATCGTATAGCGTTGATAAGTCGGTGGCACATTGTAGAGCAATTCCGTAGTAAGCGTGGGATGTTGAAGTAGGAAGCCAGCGAGCTCTTGCGACATAGAGGTTGGCGGCCGAATCGTTCCAATTGTATTTTGGATATTTGACGATATACTTCTTATATCCCCTCATAGCTGACTTACGAACATCGGTATATGCTTCTAGACTTGTAGTTGTAGATAGGGGACGGTCGGCATAGCGCATCCACATCCAAGGTAGATCGATAGCGGTACCGTCTTCTACTATTTTTGGAAAGGCCGGCGATTGTCTAGGTAGGAACTCGAGCTTGTAGCATGTTATCTTATACTCCATATATCGGTTTTTCATATTCCCCCATCCTCCCCAATCAGAGGGACTAGTTGTGACGACGACTGGTTTATTAGCGTTCGAGCTACTCCAAGTAGCATTACTAACGAACTTTTCGGACTGATACCTGTACTTAAGCGAACGACGTTTGATATTCCGTTTCCTACGGTATATAGTAGATCGGCGACGATATTGGCGGCGACGACGGCAGCGATTACGCCTAACAGTCCTCTTGTATTTCCTCGCATACATATATCTGAAAATAAGCACAGTTAGACCAGTGGACAAGTTAGGACATGTTCAAGGATTGATCTTGTAGTTAGTCGGCTCGCAGCAGGTAGAGGTTCAGCTCACACACGGTTCACAGGCGGAGGACACCACTCGGCCACGAGGGCTAAGTATATGTACTCTGTAGTGCTATATAACACTATGGAATATGTATATTATTATCAGGATGTCACGATGTCACAATGTCACGAAGTGGCGGAGGGTAATACTAAGGCACTTCGTGCCACCTCCGCCACTTTCCTAATTTACTACTTGCGTTTCAGTTACTCTTTTATGTGCAACACTTTATGCCAAATAATGTCAGTATTCGGAAGACAAAACGATCGAGAGCAAGGAACTGGCTCGTCACACTTAACAACCCCGGATTCGGGCTATGTCACTATGAGTCCAGATTCAAGGAAGCGGGTGTCGAATACACCGCTCAACTGGAGAAGGGAACGGCCGGCACAACCCACGTACAAGCGTTCATACGCTTCGCCGGCGCAGTTGACCTCGGAAGAGCAACGGGAATATTCAGACCTGAAAAGCCACATGCAGAACCTTGCAAGTCAGTCCAACGGTCAGAAGCGTATTGCCGCAAGGAAGAGACAAGAGTGGCTGGACCGGTCACTAATATCGATCCAACGACTTTTTCAGCGGGCCAAGGGACCAGAACAGACCTCAAAGAAGTTGCAGAGGCGGCGGCGAAGGGAGAGACGATGGCCAGCATCGCTAGCCAATGGCCGACGACCTACATCAAATTTTACCGAGGTGGGTGTAATTAGTGTTTTCAGCGAGGCATGGCCCGCTAATATTTGGCAAGTACCATACGCTCGCTCCGCTTCGCTCCGCTCACTCAGACCCGATACGAGAGGTAATTGGGGTCTAAGGGTTCGTGTTTGGCATAAGGATTTGTGTTTAGGAATTAATGAACTTAGTGGCCTACTATCCCCCGCGAGAAGTTGGAAAAGTGATGTGTGGTGGTTGTTTGGTCCGCCTGGCGTTGGCAAATCAAGGCTCGCCAGAGACGCTTCAGCCGCTTACGGAACTGGAGATGGCTATACAGGAACTACGTATAGCAAGTCCGGAGGAAACAAGTGGTTCGATGGCTACGACGGACAATCCGTGGTCATTTGGGACGAACCAACAGGAGAGCTCGAGTGGGGAGCCCTGTTGCAACTATCAGACCGGTATGAGTACCGGGTCGAGGTAAAGGGAGGGATGAAACAATTCCTAGCCCGTTTAATTATATTCACTTCAAACTTCCACCCTGAGACTCTGTTTAATAAATACCAAAACTGCGATGCATTTCTGAGAAGAATAACTTTACTGTTAGAATGTACCGACAAAATATATGAGACTTGAATTCAGAATGTACTTATTACAAATTTTAGTTAGTAAGTATATCAAGGACGGAACGTCTGGTTCTATTTCCATATTCGCCGCCGGCGTCTTCAATGCTTCTCTTTTGTAGCTTCATACTTGGCATATTTAGTACAGTTGTAGTTTCTCCAGGGGCGTGCATGATAGGAGACTTGAATTTTACGTAGGCTGTTAGCTTTATATCGTATAGCGTTGATAAGTCGGTGGCACATTGTAGAGCAATTCCGTAGTAAGCGTGGGATGTTGAAGTAGGAAGCCAGCGAGCTCTTGCGACATAGAGGTTGGCGGCCGAATCGTTCCAATTGTATTTTGGATATTTGACGATATACTTCTTATATCCCCTCATAGCTGACTTACGAACATCGGTATATGCTTCTAGACTTGTAGTTGTAGATAGGGGACGGTCGGCATAGCGCATCCACATCCAAGGTAGATCGATAGCGGTACCGTCTTCTACTATTTTTGGAAAGGCCGGCGATTGTCTAGGTAGGAACTCGAGCTTGTAGCATGTTATCTTATACTCCATATATCGGTTTTTCATATTCCCCCATCCTCCCCAATCAGAGGGACTGGTTGTGACGACGACTGGTTTATTAGCGTACGAGCTACTCCAAGTAGCATTACTAACGAACTTTTCGGACTGATACCTGTACTTAAGCGAACGACGTTTGATATTCCGTTTCCTACGGTATATAGTAGATCGGCGACGATATTGGCGGCGACGACGGAAGCGATTACGCCTAACAGTCCTCTTGTATTTCCTCGCATACATATATCTGAAAATAAGCACAGTTAGACCAGTGGACAAGTTAGGACATGTTCAAGGATTGATCTTGTAGTTAGTCGGCTCGCAGCAGGTAGAGGTTCAGCTCACACACGGTTCACAGGCGGACGACACCACTCGGCCACGAGTGCTAAGTATATGTACTCTGTAGTGCTATATAACACTATGGAATATGTATATTATTATCAGGATGTCACGATGTCACAATGTCACGAAGTGGCGGAGGGTAATACTAAGGCACTTCGTGCCACCTCCGCCACTTTCCTAATTTACTACTTGCGTTTCAGTTACTCTTTTATGTGCAACACTTTATGCCAAATAATGTCAGTATTCGGAAGACAAAACGATCGAGAGCAAGGAACTGGCTCGTCACACTTAACAACCCCGGATTCGGGCTATGTCACTATGAGTCCAGATTCAAGGAAGCGGGTGTCGAATACACCGCTCAACTGGAGAAGGGAACGGCCGGCACAACCCACGTACAAGCGTTCATACGCTTCGCCGGCGCAGTTGACCTCGGAAGAGCAACGGGAATATTCAGACCTGAAAAGCCACATGCAGAACCTTGCAAGTCAGTCCAACGGTCAGAAGCGTATTGCCGCAAGGAAGAGACAAGAGTGGCTGGATCGGTCACTAATATCGATCCAACGACTTTTTCAGCGGGCCAAGGGACCAGAACAGACCTCAAAGAAGTTGCAGAGGCGGCGGCGAAGGGAGAGACGATGGCCAGCATCGCTAGCCAATGGCCGACGACCTACATCAAATTTTACCGAGGTGGGTGTAATTAGTGTTTTCAGCGAGGCATGGCCCGCTAATATTTGGCAAGTACCATACGCTCGCTCCGCTTCGCTCCGCTCACTCAGATCCGATACGAGAGGTAATTGGGGTCTAAGGGTTCGTGTTTGGCATAAGGATTTGTGTTTACGAATTAATGAACTTAGTGGCCTACTATCCCCCGCGAGAAGTTGGAAAAGTGATGTGTGGTGGTTGTTTGGTCCGCCTGGCGTTGGCAAATCAAGGCTCGCCAGAGACGCTTCAGCCGCTTACGGAACTGGAGATGGCTATACAGGAACTACGTATAGCAAGTCCGGAGGAAACAAGTGGTTCGATGGCTACGACGGACAATCCGTGGTCATTTGGGAGGAACCAACAGGAGAGCTCGAGTGGGGAGCCCTGTTGCAACTATCAGACCGGTATGAGTACCGGGTCGAGGTAAAGGGAGGGATGAAACAATTCCTAGCCCGTTTAATTATATTCACTTCAAACTTCCACCCTGAGACTCTGTTTAATAAATACCAAAACTGCGATGCATTTCTGAGAAGAATAACTTTACTGTTAGAATGTACCGACAAAATATATGAGACTTGAATTCAGAATGTACTTATTACAAATTTTAGTTAGTAAGTATATCAAGGACGGAACGTCTGGTTCTATTTCCATATTCGCCGCCGGCGTCTTCAATGCTTCTCTTTTGTAGCTTCATACTTGGCATATTTAGTACAGTTATAGTTTCTCCAGGGGCGTGCATGATAGGAGACTTGAATTTTACGTAGGCTGTTAGCTTTATATCGTATAGCGTTGATAAGTCGGTGGCACATTGTAGAGCAATTCCGTAGTAAGCGTGGGATGTTGAAGTAGGAAGCCAGCGAGCTCTTGCGACATAGAGGTTGGCGGCCGAATCGTTCCAATTGTATTTTGGATATTTGACGATATACTTCTTATATCCCCTCATAGCTGACTTACGAACATCGGTATATGCTTCTAGACTTGTAGTTGTAGATAGGGGACGGTCGGCATAGCGCATCCACATCCAAGGTAGATCGATAGCGGTACCGTCTTCTACTATTTTTGGAAAGGCCGGCGATTGTCTAGGTAGGAACTCGAGCTTGTAGCATGTTATCTTGTACTCCATATATCGGTTTTTCATATTCCCCCATCCTCCCCAATCAGAGGGACTGGTTGTGACGATGACTGGTTTATTAGCGTACGAGTTACTCCAAGTAGCATTACTAACGAACTTTTCGGACTGATACCTGTACTTAAGCGAACGACGTTTGATATTCCGTTTCCTACGGTATATAGTAGATCGGCGACGATATTGGCGGCGACGACGGAAGCGATTACGCCTAACAGTCCTCTTGTATTTCCTCGCATACATATATCTGAAAATAAGCACAGTTAGACCAGTGGACAAGTTAGGACATGTTCAAGGATTGATCTTGTAGTTAGTCGGCTCGCAGCAGGTAGAGGTTCAGCTCACACACGGTTCACAGGCGGACGACACCACTCGGCCACGAGGGCTAAGTATATGTACTCTGTAGTTCTATATAACACTATGGAATATGTATATTATTATCAGGATGTCACGATGTCACGAAGTGGCGGAGGGTAATACTAAGGCACTTCGTGCCACCTCCGCCACTTTCCTAATTTACTACATGCGTTTCAGTTACTCTTTTATGTGCAACACTTTATGCCAAATAATGTCAGTATTCGGAAGACAAAACGATCGAGAGCAAGGAACTGGCTCGTCACACTTAACAACCCCGGATTCGGGCTATGTCACTATGAGTCCAGATTCAAGGAAGCGGGTGTCGAATACACCGCTCAACTGGAGAAGGGAACGGCCGGCACAACCCACGTACAAGCGTTCATACGCTTCGCCGGCGCAGTTGACCTCGGAAGAGCAACGGGAATATTCAGACCTGAAAAGCCACATGCAGAACCTTGCAAGTCAGTCCAACGGTCAGAAGCGTATTGCCGCAAGGAAGAGACAAGAGTGGCTGGATCGGTCACTAATATCGATCCAACGACTTTTTCAGCGGGCCAAGGGACCAGAACAGACCTCAAAGAAGTTGCAGAGGCGGCGGCGAAGGGAGAGACGATGGCCAGCATCGCTAGCCAATGGCCGACGACCTACATCAAATTTTACCGAGGTGGGTGTAATTAGTGTTTTCAGCGAGGCATGGCCCGCTAATATTTGGCAAGTACCATACGCTCGCTCCGCTTCGCTCCGCTCACTCAGATCCGATACGAGAGGTAATTGGGGTCTAAGGGTTCGTGTTTGGCATAAGGATTTGTGTTTAGGAATTAATGAACTTAGTGGCCTACTATCCCCCGCGAGAAGTTGGAAAAGTTATGTGTGGTGGTTGTTTGGTCCGCCTGGCGTTGGCAAATCAAGGCTCGCCAGAGACGCTTCAGCCGCTAACAGAACTGGAGATGGCTATACAGGAACAACGTATAGCAAGTCCGGAGGAAACAAGTGGTTCGATGGCTACGACGGACAATCCGTGGTCATTTGGGAGGAACCAACAGGAGAGCTCGAGTGGGGAGCCCTGTTGCAACTATCAGACCGGTATGAGTACCGGGTCGAGGTAAAGGGAGGGATGAAACAATTCCTAGCCCGTTTAATTATATTCACTTCAAACTTCCACCCTGAGACTCTGTTTAATAAATACCAAAACTGCGATGCATTTCTGAGAAGAATAACTTTACTGTTAGAATGTACCGACAAAATATATGAGACTTGAATTCAGAATGTACTTATTACAAATTTTAGTTAGTAAGTATATCAAGGACGGAACGTCTGGTTCTATTTCCATATTCGCCGCCGGCGTCTTCAATGCTTCTCTTTTGTAGCTTCATACTTGGCATATTTAGTACAGTTATAGTTTCTCCAGGGGCGTGCATGATAGGAGACTTGAATTTTACGTAGGCTGTTAGCTTTATATCGTATAGCGTTGATAAGTCGGTGGCACATTGTAGAGCAATTCCGTAGTAAGCGTGGGATGTTGAAGTAGGAAGCCAGCGAGCTCTTGCGACATAGAGGTTGGCGGCCGAATCGTTCCAATTGTATTTTGGATATTTGACGATATACTTCTTATATCCCCTCATAGCTGACTTACGAACATCGGTATATGCTTCTAGACTTGTAGTTGTAGATAGGGGACGGTCGGCATAGCGCATCCACATCCAAGGTAGATCGATAGCGGTACCGTCTTCTACTATTTTTGGAAAGGCCGGCGATTGTCTAGGTAGGAACTCGAGCTTGTAGCATGTTATCTTATACTCCATATATCGGTTTTTCATATTCCCCCATCCTCCCCAATCAGAGGGACTGGTTGTGACGATGACTGGTTTATTAGCGTACGAGCTACTCCAAGTAGCATTACTAACGAACTTTTCGGACTGATACCTGTACTTAAGCGAACGACGTTTGATATTCCGTTTCCTACGGTATATAGTAGATCGGCGACGATATTGGCGGCGACGACGGAAGCGATTACGCCTAACAGTCCTCTTGTATTTCCTCGCATACATATATCTGAAAATAAGCACAGTTAGACCAGTGGACAAGTTAGGACATGTTCAAGGATTGATCTTGTAGTTAGTCGGCTCGCAGCAGGTAGAGGTTCAGCTCACACACGGTTCACAGGCGGACGACACCACTCGGCCACGAGGGCTAAGTATATGTACTCTGTAGTGCTATATAACACTATGGAATATGTATATTATTATCAGGATGTCACGATGTCACAATGTCACGAAGTGGCGGAGGGTAATACTAAGGCACTTCGTGCCACCTCCGCCACTTTCCTAATTTACTACTTGCGTTTCAGTTACTCTTTTATGTGCAACACTTTATGCCAAATAATGTCAGTATTCGGAAGACAAAACGATCGAGAGCAAGGAACTGGCTCGTCACACTTAACAACCCCGGATTCGGGCTATGTCACTATGAGTCCAGATTCAAGGAAGCGGGTGTCGAATACACCGCTCAACTGGAGAAGGGAACGGCCGGCACAACCCACGTACAAGCGTTCATACGCTTCGCCGGCGCAGTTGACCTCGGAAGAGCAACGGGAATATTCAGACCTGAAAAGCCACATGCAGAACCTTGCAAGTCAGTCCAACGGTCAGAAGCGTATTGCCGCAAGGAAGAGACAAGAGTGGCTGGATCGGTCACTAATATCGATCCAACGACTTTTTCAGCGGGCCAAGGGACCAGAACAGACCTCAAAGAAGTTGCAGAGGCGGCGGCGAAGGGAGAGACGATGGCCAGCATCGCTAGCCAATGGCCGACGACCTACATCAAATTTTACCGAGGTGGGTGTAATTAGTGTTTTCAGCGAGGCATGGCCCGCTAATATTTGGCAAGTACCATACGCTCGCTCCGCTTCGCTCCGCTCACTCAGATCCGATACGAGAGGTAATTGGGGTCTAAGGGTTCGTGTTTGGCATAAGGATTTGTGTTTAGGAATTAATGAACTTAGTGGCCTACTATCCCCCGCGAGAAGTTGGAAAAGTGATGTGTGGTGGTTGTTTGGTCCGCCTGGCGTTGGCAAATCAAGGCTCGCCAGAGACGCTTCAGCCGCTTACGGAACTGGAGATGGCTATACAGGAACTACGTATAGCAAGTCCGGAGGAAACAAGTGGTTCGATGGCTACGACGGACAATCCGTGGTCATTTGGGAGGAACCAACAGGAGAGCTCGAGTGGGGAGCCCTGTTGCAACTATCAGACCGGTATGAGCACCGGGTCGAGGTAAAGGGAGGGATGAAACAATTCCTAGCCCGTTTAATTATATTCACTTCAAACTTCCACCCTGAGACTCTGTTTAATAAATACCAAAACTGCGATGCATTTCTGAGAAGAATAACTTTACTGTTAGAATGTACCGACAAAATATATGAGACTTGAATTCAGAATGTACTTATTACAAATTTTAGTTAGTAAGTATATCAAGGACGGAACGTCTGGTTCTATTTCCATATTCGCCGCCGGCGTCTTCAATGCTTCTCTTTTGTAGCTTCATACTTGGCATATTTAGTACAGTTATAGTTTCTCCAGGGGCGTGCATGATAGGAGTCTTGAATTTTACGTAGGCTGTTAGCTTTATATCGTATAGCGTTGATAAGTCGGTGGCACATTGTAGAGCAATTCCGTAGTAAGCGTGGGATGTTGAAGTAGGAAGCCAGCGAGCTCTTGCGACAGAGGTTGGCGGCCGAATCGTTCCAATTGTATTTTGGATATTTGACGATATACTTCTTATATCCCCTCATAGCTGACTTACGAACATCGGTATATGCTTCTAGACTTGTAGTTGTAGATAGGGGACGGTCGGCATAGCGCATCCACATCCAAGGTAGATCGATAGCGGTACCGTCTTCTACTATTTTTGGAAAGGCCGGCGATTGTCTAGGTAGGAACTCGAGCTTGTAGCATGTTATCTTATACTCCATATATCGGTTTTTCATATTCCCCCATCCTCCCCAATCAGAGGGACTGGTTGTGACGATGACTGGTTTATTAGCGTACGAGCTACTCCAAGTAGCATTACTAACGAACTTTTCGGACTGATACCTGTACTTAAGCGAACGACGTTTGATATTCCGTTTCCTTACGGTATATAGTAGATCGGCGACGATATTGGCGGCGACGACGGAAGCGATTACGCCTAACAGTCCTCTTGTATTTCCTCGCATACATATATCTGAAAATAAGCACAGTTAGACCAGTGGACAAGTTAGGACATGTTCAAGGATTGATCTTGTAGTTAGTCGGCTCGCAGCAGGTAGAGGTTCAGCTCACACACGGTTCACAGGCGGACGACACCACTCGGCCACGAGGGCTAAGTATATGTACTCTGTAGTTCTATATAACACTATGGAATATGTATATTATTATCAGGATGTCACGATGTCACAATGTCACGAAGTGGCGGAGGGTAATACTAAGGCACTTCGTGCCACCTCCGCCACTTTCCTAATTTACTACTTGCGTTTCAGTTACTCTTTTATGTGCAACACTTTATGCCAAATAATGTCAGTATTCGGAAGACAAAACGATCGAGAGCAAGGAACTGGCTCGTCACACTTAACAACCCCGGATTCGGGCTATGTCACTATGAGTCCAGATTCAAGGAAGCGGGTGTCGAATACACCGCTCAACTGGAGAAGGGAACGGCCGGCACAACCCACGTACAAGCGTTCATACGCTTCGCCGGCGCAGTTGACCTCGGAAGAGCAACGGGAATATTCAGACCTGAAAAGCCACATGCAGAACCTTGCAAGTCAGTCCAACGGTCAGAAGCGTATTGCCGCAAGGAAGAGACAAGAGTGGCTGGATCGGTCACTAATATCGATCCAACGACTTCTTCAGCGGGCCAAGGGACCAGAACAGACCTCAAAGAAGTTGCAGAGGCGGCGGCGAAGGGAGAGACGATGGCCAGCATCGCTAGCCAATGGCCGACGACCTACATCAAATTTTACCGAGGTGGGTGTAATTAGTGTTTTCAGCGAGGCATGGCCCGCTAATATTTGGCAAGTACCATACGCTCGCTCCGCTCACTCAGATCCGATACGAGAGGTAATTGGGGTCTAAGGGTTCGTGTTTGGCATAAAGATTTGTGTTTAGGAATTAATGAACTTAGTGGCCTACTATCCCCCGCGAGAAGTTGGAAAAGTGATGTGTGGTGGTTGTTTGGTCCGCCTGGCGTTGGCAAATCAAGGCTCGCCAGAGACGCTTCAGCCGCTTACGGAACTGGAGATGGCTATACAGGAACTACGTATAGCAAGTCCGGAGGAAACAAGTGGTTCGATGGCTACGACGGACAATCCGTGGTCATTTGGGACGAACCAACAGGAGAGCTCGAGTGGGGAGCCCTGTTGCAACTATCAGACCGGTATGAGTACCGGGTCGAGGTAAAGGGAGGGATGAAACAATTCCTAGCCCGTTTAATTATATTCACTTCAAACTTCCACCCTGAGACTCTGTTTAATAAATACCAAAACTGCGATGCATTTCTGAGAAGAATAACTTTACTGTTAGAATGTACCGACAAAATATATGAGACTTGAATTCAGAATGTACTTATTACAAATTTTAGTTAGTAAGTATATCAAGGACGGAACGTCTGGTTCTATTTCCATATTCGCCGCCGGCGTCTTCAATGCTTCTCTTTTGTAGCTTCATACTTGGCATATTTAGTACAGTTATAGTTTCTCCAGGGGCGTGCATGATAGGAGACTTGAATTTTACGTAGGCTGTTAGCTTTATATCGTATAGCGTTGATAAGTCGGTGGCACATTGTAGAGCAATTCCGTAGTAAGCGTGGGATGTTGAAGTAGGAAGCCAGCGAGCTCTTGCGACAGAGGTTGGCGGCCGAATCGTTCCAATTGTATTTTGGATATTTGACGATATACTTCTTATATCCCCTCATAGCTGACTTACGAACATCGGTATATGCTTCTAGACTTGTAGTTGTAGATAGGGGACGGTCGGCATAGCGCATCCACATCCAAGGTAGATCGATAGCGGTACCGTCTTCTACTATTTTGGGAAAGGCCGGCGATTGTCTAGGTAGGAACTCGAGCTTGTAGCATGTTATCTTATACTCCATATATCGGTTTTTCATATTCCCCCATCCTCCCCAATCAGAGGGACTGGTTGTGACGACGACTGGTTTATTAGCGTACGAGCTACTCCAAGTAGCATTACTAACGAACTTTTCGAACTGATACCTGTACTTAAGCGAACGACGTTTGATATTCCGTTTCCTACGGTATATAGTAGATCGGCGACGATATTGGCGGCGACGACGGAAGCGATTACGCCTAACAGTCCTCTTGTATTTCCTCGCATACATATATCTAAAAATAAGCACAGTTAGACCAGTGGACAAGTTAGGACATGTTCAAGGATTGATCTTGTAGTTAGTCGGCTCGCAGCAGGTAGAGGTTCAGCTCACACACGGTTCACAGGCGGACGACACCACTCGGCCACGAGGGCTAAGTATATGTACTCTGTAGTGCTATATAACACTATGGAATATGTATATTATTATCAGGATGTCACGATGTCACAATGTCACGAAGTGGCGGAGGGTAATACTAAGGCACTTCGTGCCACCTCCGCCACTTTCCTAATTTACTACTTGCGTTTCAGTTACTCTTTTATGTGCAACACTTTATGCCAAATAATGTCAGTATTCGGAAGACAAAACGATCGAGAGCAAGGAACTGGCTCGTCACACTTAACAACCCCGGATTCGGGCTATGTCACTATGAGTCCAGATTCAAGGAAGCGGGTGTCGAATACACCGCTCAACTGGAGAAGGGAACGGCTGGCACAACCCACGTACAAGCGTTCATACGCTTCGCCGGCGCAGTTGACCTCGGAAGAGCAACGGGAATATTCAGACCTGAAAAGCCACATGCAGAACCTTGCAAGTCAGTCCAACGGTCAGAAGCGTATTGCCGCAAGGAAGAGACAAGAGTGGCTGGACCGGTCACTAATATCGATCCAACGACTTTTTCAGCGGGCCAAGGGACCAGAACAGACCTCAAAGAAGTTGCAGAGGCGGCGGCGAAGGGAGAGACGATGGCCAGCATCGCTAGCCAATGGCCGACGACCTACATCAAATTTTACCGAGGTGGGTGTAATTAGTGTTTTCAGCGAGGCATGGCCCGCTAATATTTGGCAAGTACCATACGCTCGCTCCGCTTCGCTCCGCTCACTCAGATCCGATACGAGAGGTAATTGGGGTCTAAGGGTTCGTGTTTGGCATAAGGATTTGTGTTTAGGAATTAATGAACTTAGTGGCCTACTATCCCCCGCGAGAAGTTGGAAAAGTGATGTGTGGTGGTTGTTTGGTCCGCCTGGCGTTGGCAAATCAAGGCTCGCCAGAGACGCTTCAGCCGCTTACGGAACTGGAGATGGCTATACAGGAACTACGTATAGCAAGTCCGGAGGAAACAAGTGGTTCGATGGCTACGACGGACAATCCGTGGTCATTTGGGACGAACCAACAGGAGAGCTCGAGTGGGGAGCCCTGTTGCAACTATCAGACCGGTATGAGTACCGGGTCGAGGTAAAGGGAGGGATGAAACAATTCCTAGCCCGTTTAATTATATTCACTTCAAACTTCCACCCTGAGACTCTGTTTAATAAATACCAAAACTGCGATGCATTTCTGAGAAGAATAACTTTACTGTTAGAATGTACCGACAAAATATATGAGACTTGAATTCAGAATGTACTTATTACAAATTTTAGTTAGTAAGTATATCAAGGACGGAACGTCTGGTTCTATTTCCATATTCGCCGCCGGCGTCTTCAATGCTTCTCTTTTGTAGCTTCATACTTGGCATATTTAGTACAGTTATAGTTTCTCCAGGGGCGTGCATGATAGGAGACTTGAATTTTACGTAGGCTGTTAGCTTTATATCGTATAGCGTTGATAAGTCGGTGGCACATTGTAGAGCAATTCCGTAGTAAGCGTGGGATGTTGAAGTAGGAAGCCAGCGAGCTCTTGCGACAGAGGTTGGCGGCCGAATCGTTCCAATTGTATTTTGGATATTTGACGATATACTTCTTATATCCCCTCATAGCTGACTTACGAACATCGGTATATGCTTCTAGACTTGTAGTTGTAGATAGGGGACGGTCGGCATAGCGCATCCACATCCAAGGTAGATCGATAGCGGTACCGTCTTCTACTATTTTGGGAAAGGCCGGCGATTGTCTAGGTAGGAACTCGAGCTTGTAGCATGTTATCTTATACTCCATATATCGGTTTTTCATATTCCCCCATCCTCCCCAATCAGAGGGACTGGTTGTGACGACGACTGGTTTATTAGCGTACGAGCTACTCCAAGTAGCATTACTAACGAACTTTTCGGACTGATACCTGTACTTAAGCGAACGACGTTTGATATTCCGTTTCCTACGGTATATAGTAGATCGGCGACGATATTGGCGGCGACGACGGAAGCGATTACGCCTAACAGTCCTCTTGTATTTCCTCGCATACATATATCTGAAAATAAGCACAGTTAGACCAGTGGACAAGTTAGGACATGTTCAAGGATTGATCTTGTAGTTAGTCGGCTCGCAGCAGGTAGAGGTTCAGCTCACACACGGTTCACAGGCGGACGACACCACTCGGCCACGAGGGCTAAGTATATGTACTCTGTAGTGCTATATAACACTATGGAATATGTATATTATTATCAGGATGTCACGATGTCACAATGTCACGAAGTGGCGGAGGGTAATACTAAGGCACTTCGTGCCACCTCCGCCACTTTCCTAATTTACTACTTGCGTTTCAGTTACTCTTTTATGTGCAACACTTTATGCCAAATAATGTCAGTATTCGGAAGACAAAACGATCGAGAGCAAGGAACTGGCTCGTCACACTTAACAACCCCGGATTCGGGCTATGTCACTATGAGTCCAGATTCAAGGAAGCGGGTGTCGAATACACCGCTCAACTGGAGAAGGGAACGGCCGGCACAACCCACGTACAAGCGTTCATACGCTTCGCCGGCGCAGTTGACCTCGGAAGAGCAACGGGAATATTCAGACCTGAAAAGCCACATGCAGAACCTTGCAAGTCAGTCCAACGGTCAGAAGCGTATTGCCGCAAGGAAGAGACAAGAGTGGCTGGATCGGTCACTAATATCGATCCAACGACTTTTTCAGCGGGCCAAGGGACCAGAACAGACCTCAAAGAAGTTGCAGAGGCGGCGGCGAAGGGAGAGACGATGGCCAGCATCGCTAGCCAATGGCCGACGACCTACATCAAATTTTACCGAGGTGGGTGTAATTAGTGTTTTCAGCGAGGCATGGCCCGCTAATATTTGGCAAGTACCATACGCTCGCTCCGCTTCGCTCCGCTCACTCAGATCCGATACGAGAGGTAATTGGGGTCTAAGGGTTCGTGTTTGGCATAAGGATTTGTGTTTAGGAATTAATGAACTTAGTGGCCTACTATCCCCCGCGAGAAGTTGGAAAAGTGATGTGTGGTGGTTGTTTGGTCCGCCTGGCGTTGGCAAATCAAGGCTCGCCAGAGACGCTTCAGCCGCTTACGGAACTGGAGATGGCTATACAGGAACTACGTATAGCAAGTCCGGAGGAAACAAGTGGTTCGATGGCTACGACGGACAATCCGTGGTCATTTGGGACGAACCAACAGGAGAGCTCGAGTGGGGAGCCCTGTTGCAACTATCAGACCGGTATGAGTACCGGGTCGAGGTAAAGGGAGGGATGAAACAATTCCTAGCCCGTTTAATTATATTCACTTCAAACTTCCACCCTGAGACTCTGTTTAATAAATACCAAAACTGCGATGCATTTCTGAGAAGAATAACTTTACTGTTAGAATGTACCGACAAAATATATGAGACTTGAATTCAGAATGTACTTATTACAAATTTTAGTTAGTAAGTATATCAAGGACGGAACGTCTGGTTCTATTTCCATATTCGCCGCCGGCGTCTTCAATGCTTCTCTTTTGTAGCTTCATACTTGGCATATTTAGTACAGTTATAGTTTCTCCAGGGGCGTGCATGATAGGAGACTTGAATTTTACGTAGGCTGTTAGCTTTATATCGTATAGCGTTGATAAGTCGGTGGCACATTGTAGAGCAATTCCGTAGTAAGCGTGGGATGTTGAAGTAGGAAGCCAGCGAGCTCTTGCGACATAGAGGTTGGCGGCCGAATCGTTCCAATTGTATTTTGGATATTTGACGATATACTTCTTATATCCCCTCATAGTTGACTTACGAACATCGGTATATGCTTCTAGACTTGTAGTTGTAGATAGGGGACGGTCGGCATAGCGCATCCACATCCAAGGTAGATCGATAGCGGTACCGTCTTCTACTATTTTTGGAAAGGCCGGCGATTGTCTAGGTAGGAACTCGAGCTTGTAGCATGTTATCTTATACTCCATATATCGGTTTTTCATATTCCCCCATCCTCCCCAATCAGAGGGACTGGTTGTGACGATGACTGGTTTATTAGCGTACGAGCTACTCCAAGTAGCATTACTAACGAACTTTTCGGACTGATACCTGTACTTAAGCGAACGACGTTTGATATTCCGTTTCCTACGGTATATAGTAGATCGGCGACGATATTGGCGGCGACGACGGAAGCGATTACGCCTAACAGTCCTCTTGTATTTCCTCGCATACATATATCTGAAAATAAGCACAGTTAGACCAGTGGACAAGTTAGGACATGTTCAAGGATTGATCTTGTAGTTAGTCGGCTCGCAGCAGGTAGAGGTTCAGCTCACACACGGTTCACAGGCGGACGACACCACTCGGCAACGAGGGCTAAGTATATGTACTCTGTAGTTCTATATAACACTATGGAATATGTATATTATTATCAGGATGTCACGATGTCACAATGTCACGAAGTGGCGGAGGGTAATACTAAGGCACTTCGTGCCACCTCCGCCACTTTCCTAATTTACTACTTGCGTTTCAGTTACTCTTTTATGTGCAACGCTTTATGCCAAATAATGTCAGTATTCGGAAGACAAAACGATCGAGAGCAAGGAACTGGCTCGTCACACTTAACAACCCCGGATTCGGGCTATGTCACTATGAGTCCAGATTCAAGGAAGCGGGTGTCGAATACACCGCTCAACTGGAGAAGGGAACGGCCGGCACAACCCACGTACAAGCGTTCATACGCTTCGCCGGCGCAGTTGACCTCGGAAGAGCAACGGGAATATTCAGACCTGAAAAGCCACATGCAGAACCTTGCAAGTCAGTCCAACGGTCAGAAGCGTATTGCCGCAAGGAAGAGACAAGAGTGGCTGGACCGGTCACTAATATCGATCCAACGACTTTTTCAGCGGGCCAAGGGACCAGAACAGACCTCAAAGAAGTTGCAGAGGCGGCGGCGAAGGGAGAGACGATGGCCAGCATCGCTAGCCAATGGCCGACGACCTACATCAAATTTTACCGAGGTGGGTGTAATTAGTGTTTTCAGCGAGGCATGGCCCGCTAATATTTGGCAAGTACCATACGCTCGCTCCGCTCACTCAGATCCGATACGAGAGGTAATTGGGGTCTAAGGGTTCGTGTTTGGCATAAGGATTTGTGTTTAGGAATTAATGAACTTAGTGGCCTACTATCCCCCGCGAGAAGTTGGAAAAGTGATGTGTGGTGGTTGTTTGGTCCGCCTGGCGTTGGCAAATCAAGGCTCGCCAGAGACGCTTCAGCCGCTTACGGAACTGGAGATGGCTATACAGGAACTACGTATAGCAAGTCCGGAGGAAACAAGTGGTTCGATGGCTACGACGGACAATCCGTGGTCATTTGGGACGAACCAACAGGAGAGCTCGAGTGGGGAGCCCTGTTGCAACTATCAGACCGGTATGAGTACCGGGTCGAGGTAAAGGGAGGGATGAAACAATTCCTAGCCCGTTTAATTATATTCACTTCAAACTTCCACCCTGAGACTCTGTTTAATAAATATCAAAACTGCGATGCATTTCTGAGAAGAATAACTTTACTGTTAGAATGTACCGACAAAATATATGAGACTTAAATTCAGAATGTACTTATTACAAATTTTAGTTAGTAAGTATATCAAGGACGGAACGTCTGGTTCTATTTCCATATTCGCCGCCGGCGTCTTCAATGCTTCTCTTTTGTAGCTTCATACTTGGCATATTTAGTACAGTTATAGTTTCTCCAGGGGCGTGCATGATAGGAGACTTGAATTTTACGTAGGCTGTTAGCTTTATATCGTATAGCGTTGATAAGTCGGTGGCACATTGTAGAGCAATTCCGTAGTAAGCGTGGGATGTTGAAGTAGGAAGCCAGCGAGCTCTTGCAACAGAGGTTGGCGGCCGAATCGTTCCAATTGTATTTTGGATATTTGACGATATACTTCTTATATCCCCTCATAGCTGACTTACGAACATCGGTATATGCTTCTAGACTTGTAGTTGTAGATAGGGGACGGTCGGCATAGCGCATCCACATCCAAGGTAGATCGATAGCGGTACCGTCTTCTACTATTTTTGGAAAGGCCGGCGATTGTCTAGGTAGGAACTCGAGCTTGTAGCATGTTATCTTATACTCCATATATCGGTTTTTCATATTCCCCCATCCTCCCCAATCAGAGGGACTGGTTGTGACGATGACTGGTTTATTAGCGTACGAGCTACTCCAAGTAGCATTACTAACGAACTTTTCGGACTGATACCTGTACTTAAGCGAACGACGTTTGATATTCCGTTTCCTACGGTATATAGTAGATCGGCGACGATATTGGCGGCGACGACGGAAGCGATTACGCCTAACAGTCCTCTTGTATTTCCTCGCATACATATATCTGAAAATAAGCACAGTTAGACCAGTGGACAAGTTAGGACATGTTCAAGGATTGATCTTGTAGTTAATCGGCTCGCAGCAGGTAGAGGTTCAGCTCACACACGGTTCACAGGCGGACGACACTACTCGGCCACGAGGGCTAAGTATATGTACTCTGTAGTGCTATATAACACTATGGAATATGTATATTATTATCAGGATGTCACGATGTCACAATGTCACGAAGTGGCGGAGGGTAATACTAAGGCACTTCGTGCCACCTCCGCCACTTTCCTAATTTACTACTTGCGTTTCAGTTACTCTTTTATGTGCAACACTTTATGCCAAATAATGTCAGTATTCGGAAGACAAAACGATCGAGAGCAAGGAACTGGCTCGTCACACTTAACAACCCCGGATTCGGGCTATGTCACTATGAGTCCAGATTCAAGGAAGCGGGTGTCGAATACACCGCTCAACTGGAGAAGGGAACGGCCGGCACAACCCACGTACAAGCGTTCATACGCTTCGCCGGCGCAGTTGACCTCGGAAGAGCAACGGGAATATTCAGACCTGAAAAGCCACATGCAGAACCTTGCAAGTCAGTCCAACGGTCAGAAGCGTATTGCCGCAAGGAAGAGACAAGAGTGGCTGGACCGGTCACTAATATCGATCCAACGACTTTTTCAGCGGGCCAAGGGACCAGAACAGACCTCAAAGAAGTTGCAGAGGCGGCGGCGAAGGGAGAGACGATGGCCAGCATCGCTAGCCAATGGCCGACGACCTACATCAAATTTTACCGAGGTGGGTGTAATTAGTGTTTTCAGCGAGGCATGGCCCGCTAATATTTGGCAAGTACCATACGCTCGCTCCGCTCACTCAGATCCGATACGAGAGGTAATTGGGGTCTAAGGGTTCGTGTTTGGCATAAGGATTTGTGTTTAGGAATTAATGAACTTAGTGGCCTACTATCCCCCGCGAGAAGTTGGAAAAGTGATGTGTGGTGGTTGTTTGGTCCGCCTGGCGTTGGCAAATCAAGGCTCGCCAGAGACGCTTCAGCCGCTTACGGAACTGGAGATGGCTATACAGGAACTACGTATAGCAAGTCCGGAGGAAACAAGTGGTTCGATGGCTACGACGGACAATCCGTGGTCATTTGGGACGAACCAACAGGAGAGCTCGAGTGGGGAGCCCTGTTGCAACTATCAGACCGGTATGAGTACCGGGTCGAGGTAAAGGGAGGGATGAAACAATTCCTAGCCCGTTTAATTATATTCACTTCAAACTTCCACCCTGAGACTCTGTTTAATAAATACCAAAACTGCGATGCATTTCTGAGAAGAATAACTTTACTGTTAGAATGTACCAACAAAATATATGAGACTTGAATTCAGAATGTACTTATTACAAATTTTAGTTAGTAAGTATATCAAGGACGGAACGTCTGGTTCTATTTCCATATTCGCCGCCGGCGTCTTCAATGCTTCTCTTTTGTAGCTTCATACTTGGCATATTTAGTACAGTTATAGTTTCTCCAGGGGCGTGCATGATAGGAGACTTGAATTTTACGTAGGCTGTTAGCTTTATATCGTATAGCGTTGATAAGTCGGTGGCACATTGTAGAGCAATTCCGTAGTAAGCGTGGGATGTTGAAGTAGGAAGCCAGCGAGCTCTTGCGACAGAGGTTGGCGGCCGAATCGTTCCAATTGTATTTTGGATATTTGACGATATACTTCTTATATCCCCTCATAGCTGACTTACGAACATCGGTATATGCTTCTAGACTTGTAGTTGTAGATAGGGGACGGTCGGCATAGCGCATCCACATCCAAGGTAGATCGATAGCGGTACCGTCTTCTACTATTTTTGGAAAGGCCGGCGATTGTCTAGGTAGGAACTCGAGCTTGTAGCATGTTATCTTATACTCCATATATCGGTTTTTCATATTCCCCCATCCTCCCCAATCAGAGGGACTGGTTGTGACGATGACTGGTTTATTAGCGTACGAGCTACTCCAAGTAGCATTACTAACGAACTTTTCGGACTGATACCTGTACTTAAGCGAACGACGTTTGATATTCCGTTTCCTACGGTATATAGTAGATCGGCGACGATATTGGCGGCGACGACGGAAGCGATTACGCCTAACAGTCCTCTTGTATTTCCTCGCATACATATATCTGAAAATAAGCACAGTTAGACCAGTGGACAAGTTAGGACATGTTCAAGGATTGATCTTGTAGTTAATCGGCTCGCAGCAGGTAGAGGTTCAGCTCACACACGGTTCACAGGCGGACGACACCACTCGGCCACGAGGGCTAAGTATATGTACTCTGTAGTGCTATATAACACTATGGAATATGTATATTATTATCAGGATGTCACGATGTCACAATGTCACGAAGTGGCGGAGGGTAATACTAAGGCACTTCGTGCCACCTCCGCCACTTTCCTAATTTACTACTTGCGTTTCAGTTACTCTTTTATGTGCAACACTTTATGCCAAATAATGTCAGTATTCGGAAGACAAAACGATCGAGAGCAAGGAACTGGCTCGTCACACTTAACAACCCCGGATTCGGGCTATGTCACTATGAGTCCAGATTCAAGGAAGCGGGTGTCGAATACACCGCTCAACTGGAGAAGGGAACGGCCGGCACAACCCACGTACAAGCGTTCATACGCTTCGCCGGCGCAGTTGACCTCGGAAGAGCAACGGGAATATTCAGACCTGAAAAGCCACATGCAGAACCTTGCAAGTCAGTCCAACGGTCAGAAGCGTATTGCCGCAAGGAAGAGACAAGAGTGGCTGGACCGGTCACTAATATCGATCCAACGACTTTTTCAGCGGGCCAAGGGACCAGAACAGACCTCAAAGAAGTTGCAGAGGCGGCGGCGAAGGGAGAGACGATGGCCAGCATCGCTAGCCAATGGCCGACGACCTACATCAAATTTTACCGAGGTGGGTGTAATTAGTGTTTTCAGCGAGGCATGGCCCGCTAATATTTGGCAAGTACCATACGCTCGCTCCGCTCACTCAGATCCGATACGAGAGGTAATTGGGGTCTAAGGGTTCGTGTTTGGCATAAGGATTTGTGTTTAGGAATTAATGAACTTAGTGGCCTACTATCCCCCGCGAGAAGTTGGAAAAGTGATGTGTGGTGGTTGTTTGGTCCGCCTGGCGTTGGCAAATCAAGGCTCGCCAGAGACGCTTCAGCCGCTTACGGAACTGGAGATGGCTATACAGGAACAACGTATAGCAAGTCCGGAGGAAACAAGTGGTTCGATGGCTACGACGGACAATCCGTGGTCATTTGGGAGGAACCAACAGGAGAGCTCGAGCTGGTTGTGATAACGACTGGTTTACCAGTGTACGAACTATTCCAAGAGCCATTACTAATGAATCTTTCGCAGTGATACCTGTACTTAATCGAACGACGCTTGATACTCCGTTTCCTACGGTATATATTAGGTCGGCGACGATATTGGAGGCGACGACGGACGCGATAACGCCTAGTACCCCTCTTGTATTTCCGCGCATACATGTATCTGAAAATAGGCACAGTTAGCACAGTGGACTAGTTTGGACATGTTCAAGGATCGATCTTGTAGACAGGGGGCTCGCAGCAGGTAGAGGTTCGTCTCTCACACGGTCGTCAGGCGGCGCGCACCACAGGGCCACGAGGGCCAGGTATATATGCGCTGTTGCGTCTTAAATGCGCAGTGGCGACATGTATATTAATTTTGTGTCACGATGTCACAATGTCACGAAGTTTAAGGATGTTTAATTCATTTCAAGTACATATTAGAATTTTAGTCAGTTAGTATTGAGTATACAGATCGGCGTGCTCTTCCAAATTCCCCGCCGGCTTCGGCGTCCCTCTTTTGTAGTTTCATACTAGGCATATTTAGAACAGTTATTTTATTGTTGGACGGATCATTTATCGATGACTTCATTTTCACGTAACTTGTTAGCTTTATATCGAAGAGATCAGTTAGATCGAGAGCGCATTCTAATGCTATTCCATAGAAGGCCTGGCTTGAAGAGGTAGGTAACCATCTTGTCTTTGATATATACAAATTTCCTGCGGAATCGTTCCAATTGTACTTTGGATATTTTACAATCCATTTCTTGTAGCCTTTCATTAAGGTCTTTCGTACGTCTTGATATTGCTCGAGAGTCCTACTTGTAGATAGGGGGCGGTCACAGTAACGGACCCACATATGCGGTAGGCCGGAGGAATCTCCAGACAGCATTTTCGGGAAGGCGGCCGATTGTCTCGGGAGGAACTCGTTTTTGAAACACGTTAACTTGTATTCCATATACCGATTCTTTATATTTCCCCATCCTGACCAATCCGAGGGACTGGTTGTGATAACGATTGGTTTATCAGTGTACGAACTATCCCAAGTGCCGTTACTAATGAATCTTTCGCTGTGATACCTGTACTTAGCCGAACGACGCTTGATAGACCGTTTCCTACGGTATATAGTAGGTCGGCGAGTATATTAGCGGCGACGACGGAACCGATTACGCCTATAAGTCCTCGCATACATATAACCTGAAAATAGGCACAGTTAGCACAGTGGACAGGTTAGGACATATTCAAGGATCAAAATACAAGGCAGCGGGCTGGCAGTCGGCGGCGGTTCGGCTCTCACACGCCCTCCAGGCGGCGCGCACCACTCGGCCACGACGGCTAGGTATATATGCGCTGTTGCGTCTTAAATTCGCAGTGGCGACATGTATATTAGATTTCGGTGGCACGATGTCACATGTCACGAAGTGGCCTAAGGTAATACTAGGGCACTTCGTGCCTCCTTAGGCCACTTGTATAATACTACTTTTAGTTATAGATAACTATATGCCAAATGTCGGTATTCGGACGACCAAGAGAACAAGAAGCAGGAACTTCATTCTTACGCTCAACAACCCCAGACTCGGGCTATGCGGATATGAGTCAAAGTTCGTACAAGGCGGTTTGCAATACACCGCGCAAATTGAGAAAGGAAAGAACGGAACACCCCACTTACAAGCGTTCATTCGCTTCGCCTCATCCGTGGACTTCAGCAGAGCAAAGGGAATACTCGGAGACGAACGCCCTCATATCGAGCGCTGCGGAAATGTCGGCAAATCGGAGGCGTATTGCCGAAAAGAGGAAACGCGAGTGGATGGGCCGATCACTAACATCGATCCGGAATATTTTTTGGGGGGTCAAGGAAGGAGAACCGACCTCCAAGAGGTGGCAGAGAAGGCGCAGGCGGGAGCGTCGATGGCCAGCATCGCGGAGGAACACCCAGCAACATTCATCAAGTTTCACCGAGGTGAGTTTAATGGGGGGAAGGCATGGCCGTTGGTTTAAGCTTTTTCATATAAAATCCGAATCCACTGGAGGCATGGCCGTTCGGTCTAAGGTGCAACCGCTGTTCGGTTTAAGGAGAGTCGATCAACATTTGATCTGTTTTAAGCATTAAAGAACTTGGTTCAGTCTTATCACCCAAACGAGGTTGGAAGACAGTTGTGTGGTGGCTGTTTGGTCCGCCTGGCATTGGCAAGTCAAGGCTCGCCAGGGACCACGCATCCTTAAACGGAGCTGGAGACGGCTATTCGAAGTCCGGAGGCTCGAAATGTTGGGACGGCTACGGAGGCGAGTCCGTGGTTATATGGGACGAGCCCAATGGTGAGATTGAGTGGGGAGGGCTGATCCAACAATGCGACAGATATGAATACAGAATCGAGGTAAAGGGGGTATGCAGCAATTCCTTTCTAAACTAATCATATTTACTAGTAATTTCCAACAAGAGACTTTGTTCAGTAAGCATGCTAATTATAACGCTTTTGCTAGACGGATTACATTATTATTGGAGTGTGACGGTGCAATATATGACGACATAAAAGATTGTTAAATCATCTGAAGTTATACATACAATTTTATTTAGTTAGTTAGTATTGAGTATACAGATCGTCTTGCTCTATCAAAATCGCCGCCAGCTTCGGCGTCCCTCTTTTGTAGTTTCATACTAGGCATATTTAGTACGGTTATTTTCGTGTTGGCTGGATCGTTAATCGGTGACTTCATTTTTACGTAGCTCGTTAACTTTATATCGAACAGATCAGTTAGATCGAGAGCGCATTCTAATGCTATTCCATAGAAGGCCTGGCTTGAAGAGGTAGGTAACCATCTTGTCTTTGATATATACAAACTTCCTGCGGAATCGTTCCAATTGTACTTTGGATATTTTACAATCCATTTCTTGTAGCCTTTCATTAAGGACTTTCGTACGTCTTGATATTGCTCGAGTGTCCTACTTGTAGATAGGGAGCGATCGCAGTAACGGACTCACATATGCGGTAGGCCGGAGGAATCTCCAGACAGCATTTTCGGGAAGGCGGCCGATTGTCTCGGGAGAAACTCGTTTTTGAAACACGTTAACTTGTATTCCATATACCGATTCTTTATATTTCCCCATCCTGACCAATCCGAGGGACTGGTTGTGATAACGATTGGTTTATCAGTTTAAGAACTATCCCAAGTGCCATTACTAATGAATCTTTCGCTGTGATACCTGTACTTAGCCGAACGACGCTTGATAGAACGTTTCCTACGGTATATAGTAGGTCGGCGAGTATATTGGCGGCGACGACGGAACCGATTACGCCTATAAGTCCTCTTGTATTTCCTCGCATACATATAACCTGAAAATAGGCACAGTTAGCACAGTGGACAGGTTAGGACATGTTCAAGGATCGATCTACCAGTCAGCGGGCTGGCAGTCGGCGGCGATTCGGCTCTCACACATCCTCCAGGCGGCGCGCACCACTCGGCCACGAGGGCTAGGTATATATGCGCTGTTGCGTCTTAAATGCGCAATGGCGACATGTATATTGTTCGGTGGCACAATGTCACTTGTCACGAAGTGGCGTCCTGATATTGTTCGAGAGACGTAGTAGAGGATAGGGGCCGGTCGCAGTATCTAATCTAGAGCGTAGGGAGGTGCGTCGATACAGTACTTTGCATCTTAGGCAGGCCGGCGGATTGTTTAGGAAGCATCTCGATTTTGAAGCAGGTTAATTTATATTCCATATAACGGTTCTTTATGTTTCCCCATCCATTCCAATCTGACGGGCTGGTTGTGATAACGACTGGTTTACCAGTGTACGAACTATTCCAAGAGCCATGACTAATGAATCTTTCGCAGTGATACCTGTACTTAATCGAACGACGCTTGATACTCCGTTTCCTACGGTATATATTAGGTCGGCGACGATATTGGAGGCGACGACGGACGCGATAACGCCTAGTACCCCTCTTGTATTTCCGCGCATACATGTATCTGAAAATAGGCACAGTTAGCACAGTGGACTAGTTAGGACATGTTCAAGGGTCGATCCTCATCTCAGCGGGCTCACAGCAGGTCGTGGTTCGTCTCTCACTCGTCCTCCAGGCGGCGCGCACCACTCGGCCACGAGGGCTAGGTATATATGCGCTGTTGCGTCTTAAATGCGCAATGGCGACATGTATATTATTGTTCGGTGGCACAATGTCACTTGTCACGAACTGGCGTAAGGTAACACTAAGGCAAGTCGTGCCACCTTACGCCACTTAATATTCCGGTATATGTACGTTTCAGTGTTGAATGAGCAATGTCGGTCTTCGGGCGAGCAAGAGATCCAGAGCGAGGAACTTTATTATCACGCTCAATAACCCCCGACAGCGGTTATGCGACTATGAGCAAATCTGGAAGGAAGCGAGTGTTGAGTACACCGGTCAGATTGAGAAGGGAGAGTCCGGCACCACCCATTTACAGGCGTTCCTACGCTTCGCCGTGGCCGTGGACTTCTCGAGAGCAAAACGACTATTCGGAAGTGAGCAACCACATATCGAGCGTTGCCGAAACGTCAAGCAATCGGAGGAGTACTGCCGAAAAGCAGAAACAAGGGTGGAAGGACCGGTCGTTTCAATCGATCCGGCGGCTTTTCAAGGTCAGACCTCGCGGCGGTTGCAGCGGAGACGAAGGCGGGAGCGTCGATGGCCTGCATCGCGGAGAAATACCCGATTACCTACATCAGATTTTTCGAGGTTAGTATTATGGGGGGAAGGCATGGCCGTTGGTTTAAGCTTTTTCATATAAAGTCCGAATCCACTGGAGGCATGGCCGTTCGGTCTAAGGTGCAACCGCTGTTCGGTTTAAGGAGAGTCGATTAACATCAATTTTGTTTTAGGCATTAAGGAACTTAGTTCAACTTTATCATCCAAACGAAGTTGGAAGAGTACTGTGTGGCGGCTGTTTGGTCCGCCTGGAGTTGGCAAATTAAGGTGCGCCCGAGACCATGCGGCCATATACCGAGTTGGAGACAGCAATACTCGTCCTCCATGCGGCGCGCACCACTCGGCCACGAGGGCTAGGTATATATGCGCTGTTGCGTCTTAAATGCGCAATGGCGACATGTATATTATTTTTCGGTGGCACAATGTCACTTGTCACGAAGTGGCGGAAGGTAATACTAGGTACTTTGTGCCTTTTCCGCCACTTATACTTAATCGCGCATTGAGTTTCAGTGCATTGTATGCCAAATGTCGGTCTTCGGGCGAAACCAGTTCGAGTTCAAGCGCGGAATTATATCGTCACGCTCAATAACCCCAGACTCGGGCTATCAGACTATGAGCGAGAGTTCAAGAAAGGCGCTGTTGAATACACCGTACAGATCGAGAAGGGTGACTCCGAAACGAATCACCTACAGGCGTTCATACGGTTCTCCATGGCCGTGGACTGGAAGAGAGCGCAGAGCTTATTCGGAAACGAGAAAGCTCATATCGAACGCTGCAGAAACCCAGGACAGTCGGAGGAATACTGCAGAAAGGCTGAATCAAGAAGGGAAGGACCGATCACTTCAATGGATCCGGCGACTTTTTCGGGGGGACAGCGGCAACGAGCAGACATCAAGGAAGTTGCGGCGGCGGCGGGAGCGTCAATGGCCAGCATCGCACAGAAATGGCCCGAAACCTACATCAAGTTTCACAGAGGTAATTATTATATTGGTGGAAGGCATGGCCGGTCGGTCTAAGCTTTTTCATATAGAGTCCGAATCCACTGGAGGCATGGCCGTTCGGTCTAAGTTGCAACCGCTGTTCGGTCTAAGGAGAGTCGATTAACATCTGATTTGTTTTAGGCATTAAAGAACTTAGTGCAACACTATCACCCAAGCGAAGTTGAAAGAGCGTTGTGTGGTGGCTGTTTGGTCCGCCTGGCATTGGAAAATCAAGGTGCGCCCGGGACCATGCGAGCATACACCAGTCTGGAGGAATCGATTCTGAATCTATCTTTACGAAGTCCGGAGGTTCAAAGTGGTGGGACGGCTACGCCGGTGAATCAGTGGTCATCTGGGACGAGCCCGACTTGGACATTGAATTTGGACAATTGCTCCAACTATGCGACCATTACGAGCTTAGAGTAGAGGTGAAAGGCAGCTTTGTCCGGTTCATAGCTAAGTTGATCATATTTACAAGTAAGTTTCATCTTGAAACTTTATTTGCCAAACATGCTAATTATGCGGCGTTCTCTCGCAGAATAACTCTATTGTTAGAATGTGAAGGGGCTATTTATGAGGACATGAAGAATTTTTGAATTCATTTGTTTACGTATACAATCACTTTAACTAGTTAGTATAGAATACACAGAACGTCTAGACCGTGATTCATCATCATCGTAATTACCCGCAGCGGCCGGTGGGATATATTTCATACTAGGCATATTAAGCACGGTTATTTTATCATTAGCGGGATCATTTATCGGTGACTTCATTTTTACATAGCTTGTTAACTTTATATGAAACAGATCAGTTATATTTTGGTCAGTCTGAAATGCAATTCCATAGAAGGCCTGACTTGAGGAGGTAGGTAACTATCTTGTTTTTGATATATACAAATTTCCGGCGGAATCGTTCCAGTTGAATTTTGGGTATTTGATAATCCATTTTAAGTAGCGGTTCATTAGGGTTTTTCTTACGTCCTGATATTGCTCGAGAGACGTAGTAGAGGATAGGGGCCGGTCGCAGTATCTAACCCAGAGCGTAGGGAGGTGCGTCGATACAGTACGTTGCATCTTAGGCAGGCCGGCGGATTGTTTAAGAAGCATCTCGATTTTGAAGCAGGTTAATTTATATTCCATATAACGGTTCTTTATGTTTCCCCATCCATTCCAATCTGATGGGCTGGTTGTGAAAACGACTGGTTTACCAGTGTACGAACTATTCCAAGAGCCATTACTAATGAATCTTTCGCAGTGATACCTGTACTTAATCGAACGACGCTTGATACTCCGTTTCCTACGGTATATATTAGGTCGGCGATGATATTGGCGGCGACGACGGACGCGATGACGCCTAGTACCCCTCTTGTATTTCCGCGCATACATGTATCTGAAAATAGGCACAGATAGCACAGTGGACTATTTAGGACATATTCAAGGGCCGATCCTCATCTCAGCGGGCTCACAGCAGGTCGTGGTTCATCTTACACTCCTCCCCCCAGGCGGCTTGCACCACTCGGCCACAAGGGCTAGGTAAATATGCGCTGTTGCGTCTTAAATGCGCAATGGCGACATGTATAGTACTACACTTTGGCACTTTGCGCCACTTCCGCGACTTATACTTAATCGCGCATTGAGTTTCAGTGCATTGTATGCCAAATGTCGGTCTTCGGGCGAAACCAGTTCGAGTTCAAGCGCGGAATTATATCGTCACGCTCAATAACCCCAGACTCGGGCTATCAGACTATGAGCGAGAGTTCAAGAAAGGCGCTGTTGAATACACCGTACAGATCGAGAAGGGTGACTCCGAAACGAATCACCTACAGGCGTTCATACGGTTCTCCATGGCCGTGGACTGGAAGAGAGCGCAGAGCTTATTCGGAAACGAGAAAGCTCATATCGAACGCTGCAGAAACCCAGGACAGTCGGAGGAATACTGCAGAAAGGCTGAATCAAGAAGGGAAGGACCGATCACTTCAATGGATCCGGCGACTTTTTCGGGGGGACAGCGGCAACGAGCAGACATCAAGGAAGTTGCGGCGGCGGCGGGAGCGTCAATGGCCAGCATCGCACAGAAATGGCCCGAAACCTACATCAAGTTTCACAGAGGTAATTATTATATTGGTGGAAGGCATGGCCGGTCGGTCTAAGCTTTTTCATATAGAGTCCGAATCCACTGGAGGCATGGCCGTTCGGTCTAAGTTGCAACCGCTGTTCGGTCTAAGGAGAGTCGATTAACATCTGATTTGTTTTAGGCATTAAAGAACTTAGTGCAACACTATCACCCAAGCGAAGTTGAAAGAGCGTTGTGTGGTGGCTGTTTGGTCCGCCTGGCATTGGAAAATCAAGGTGCGCCCGGGACCATGCGAGCATACACCAGTCTGGAGGAATCGATTCTGAATCTATCTTTACGAAGTCCGGAGGTTCAGTGGTGGGACGGCTACGCCGGTGAATCAGTAGTCATCATCTGGGACGAGCCCGACTCGGACATTGAATTTGGACAATTGCTCCAATTATGCGACCGTTACGAGCACAGAGTAGAGGTGAAAGGCGGCTTTGTCCAGTTCATAGCTAAGTTAATCATATTTACAAGTAACTTTCATCCTGAAACTTTATTTGCCAAACACGCTAATTATGCGGCGTTCTCTCGCAGAATAACTCTATTGTTAAAATGTGAAGGGGCTACTTATGAGGACATGAAGAATGTTTGAATTCATTTGTTTACGTATACAATCACTTTAACTAGTTAGTATAGAATACACAGAACGTCTAGACCGTGATTCATCATCATCGTAATTACCCCCAGCGGCCGGTGGGATATATTTCATACTAGGCATATTAAGCACGGATATTTTATCATTAGCGGGATCATTTATCGGTGACTTCATTTTTACACAGCTTGTTAACTTTATATGAAACAGATCAGTTATATCTTGGTGAGTCTGAAATGCAATTCCATAGATGGCCTGACTTGAGGAGGTAGGTAACCATTTTGTTTTTGAGATATACAAATTTCCGGCAGAATCGTTCCAGTTGAATTTTGGGTATTTGATAATCCATTTTAAGTAGTGGTTCATTAGGATTTTTCTTACTACCTGATATTGCTCGAGAGACGTAGTAGAGGATAGGGGCCGGTCGCAGTATCTAACCCAGCGCGTAGGGAGGTGCGTCGATACAGTACTTTGCATCTTAGGCAGGCCGGCGGATTGTTTAGGAAGCATCTCGATTTTGAAGCAGGTTAATTTATATTCCATATAACGGTTCTTTATGTTTCCCCATCCATTCCAATCTGACGGGCTGGTTGTGATAACGACTGGTTTACCAGTGTACGAACTATTCCAAGAGCCATTACTAATGAATCTTTCGCAGTGATACCTGTACTTAATCGAACGACGCTTGATACTCCGTTTCCTACGGTATATATTAGGTCGGCGACGATATTGGCGGCGACGACGGACGCGATGACGCCTAGTAACCCTCTTGTATTTCCGCGCATTCATGTATCTGAAAATAGGCACAGTTAGCACAGTGGACTAGTTAGGACATGTTCAAGGGCCGATCCTCATCTCAGCGGGCTCACAGCAGGTCGTGGTTCGTCTCTCACTCCTCCCCCAGGCGGCGCGCACCACTCGGCCACGAGGGCTAGGTATATATGCGCTGTTGCGTCTTAAATGCGCAATGGCGACATGTATATTATTATACTTTGGCACGAGGTCACCTGGCACAAAGTGGCGGAAGGTTTTTGTATTCAACTTAAACAAATAAGCAATTTTTTTGGGAGGCGAACATAAACCCAATTTTTTTGGGAGGCGAACATAAATATGTCCCAACATCACCGTCTTCAAATCTGATTCTACGATGATAAGTTTCATTTGAACTTTATGTTTTGTTTTTTAGTTTTTGATGTTTGTCTGTTTGTTTGTTTTGTTTTAGTTTTCTATTCACTCATCAAAGTCTGTTGCTCCCTTTGTCATATTTTTATCTAAATTTAAAGTTAAAACTAATTTTTTCATGTATGGCTTGCAATAACACTAGTTTATATAAAAAGTTGTTTTTAAGGTCTTTTGTGTGCGTAGTGGTCAAAATGAACAGTTTGATTACGTACAATTGTTTATTCTTTTAATACATTCTTTTAATAATTTATTCTTTTAATGTTCATCCATCTCGAAAAATGGAGTCATTTTTTATTCAGGATTGTTGTCTATGGGGATAGTCACGTTTCTCGAATGCAAGCAGCAGTTAGGAACAAAAATTAATCATGCTTACAAAATTGTTTTTGTCGCAGAAAAAGGTCAACTAATCAAAAATAGGAGATTTTTCTTCGAGTCTGAGGTCTTTGAAGCCGGATTTAGTTATTTTGATGATTGGTGGCAATGATATTTCACATCCTAAACGGATACAGGAACCAGCTAAATTCTATCCTGCATGGCCTTCAACTGCCTAATGACAGTGCAGCAAAAGTTTTTGGAGTGTGGTATTCCTGTGTTCATCCGCAGCATTATTCAACAAACAATTAACACAGAAGTAATAACTGAATGAAATGAGGGCCTTCGAAAAATGCTTAGCCGAACGTTTCCTTGGACTGGGGGCTTTGCGAGGTTCAAACATTTTTCGAATCGGACTCATTTGAATCAGATAACATACCGACTCGTAAAGACCCATTTGAATCAGATAACATACCGACACGCAGATAACATACCGACACGTACTTGTTGTAAATGAGTAGTCGAAAAAAATTCATTCTTGTCTTTGAAAATTATCAAGTTATTTTATTCTCAGGTCACAATTTTAATTTTTTTGCTTTTAGTTTAAAACATCATTACAACAATCAGTTGGTCGTTATTTTTGTGTATTGTTTTGCATTTGTGAACAAAAATCCTTTTTCTATATAACTAAAGACAGTTGAATTTTTACAAATCTGAAATTAATATGTTAACATTTTTTGCTATAAAAACTGACTGTGAAAAAGTACACTTGCTGATTCCATTTTTTAACTCTACGATGGATATTTACTTTTTCTCAGTTTTCAAAAATTTGATAAAGCTGTTTGAAGTTTTCAAGTTAAAAAAATGTCATTTTGCAAAGGTTTCTCATTGATCATAATTGATATTTAATGCAAGCATTTTTTAATTTTTAGTTACTTAATTCAAAAATCTACACTTGAAAAAAAAAGAGATTAGCATATTTTTTTTCTAAAACTTGAAAAATCTTTTGAGTATGTGAAGTTCTGAATACAGCTTCTCATGTTAAAAGCAATGTAGTGAAATTTAGACAAATTAAGGCAAGGAATTGCAGGTTCAACTTGAGAAAATAAAAAAAAATTAGGGAAATCCAGATTTGATAAATGCAACTATTATAAATTTTGTGATCGTCAATCAAAATCAGGTATTTTAGTGAAAACAACATTGAATTTTCAAAATACCATCGACGAAATCACAATTTGATTTTGACATTTATTTTTGAAAAAGCTGAATGACTGGTTAAAGCTGTTTTGTTAATTTCCAGAACTTGTTTCACGACTGTCAACGCAGAAAAGTATTGATTTGTTCTGGCAAAGACGATCATGCATCCTGGAGAAGCACTGCAGATCAAGGACTTCTGAAAAGGTTTTTTCCTGTTTTAGTTTTTTTATAGAAATCATAATTGTTGCTGTTTAAGTTTCAATCTGACTATCTAATCAGTTTTACTATGATTCAACGTTACTTTCGTTCAAATGAAAAAAAAAATGTTTGTTACGGATTTGCTTTGATGGTCAATGACGTGTATGACCAAAACACAGCTATGTGTGCAAGGGCTTAACTTTTCCAGCCTAATTGCCCAAATTATCTTCAGATGAAAGGGTAGCAGCTTGATTTGCAATCACATTTGAGATTTTGGTTCACTTCATCCTAATCGCAATGCCTTGTACCAAAAAGAAGTCAAATAGTAGAAAGGTTACTTTTTTCTGTTTTCAAGCTACATTTTGGATCTTTGAAATATTGAAACGATTGAGACATTCAATTTAAACATTTTATATTCTTGTGAAATATTCTTGTAAAAATTCTATATCTTATTCATAACCTTTAATCATAATGCCTACGCCAAACAAGCTGTTTCTATTTCTTTTATTACATTGGGTTTTCACCAAACAAGCAGATCAGCTAAATACGATGAAATGTATTTGTTGAAGTAAAATGTACTTTTTGTTTCAAGCCAAAGCAAAGACAGTATCGCCATTGCGTACGCTTTATAGCAAGTGACAGAGATTTTTGTGATCTACATGGTGGCAGTGTAGAGGAGGTTAAATTACATAATTATAGTCAATTGTTTTAAATTTCGTGAAAGTCTTTTTATGCTATAAACATTTATGTCTATACCTGCAAAAATTTTTGAACTCAAAACACTGCGTTATAAAGAAAACGACACGAAAATTAAGAAGGCTTTTTTCTGTTCAAAAAACAATGAAAGTCAATTTCCAAATCGAGATCCAGAAGAGACCTTACACTTGAAAAAATCTCTTGAATCAGGCTACAAAAATTGGAATTTTCACTACTGTAGCATGGATTGTGTCCATCCTGAATAATTACGGAATGAATTATGTCGATAATTTCAATAAATAATCATTGCCGCTTTAAATGTTGCCGAATGTTTACCCTAAAAAGTTGAAGCCCATTGTTCCGGATGGCAATTGTTTGTTCCGGTGTTTTAGTTTTATTTTCTTTTCTGCAGAGAATGAACCTTTATACCTTCGTAAATTTTATTTGCCAAAACATGCATTAATCAATTTTTACTCTTGCAGTTTCTGGCACACAGTATGTCAGAAAACTTCAGCTACTGTGTACAGGAATATCTTCCAAAAGAAAAAATAGACCTAGACCGAACATTTGCAGGCGATATAGAAGTAGTTTCTTTTTGTTATCTTTTCAATGCTCAGGTTGTTGTCTTCGTTTCATCTCAAGGTAGTCAAAATTGGCTCATTTACGATAGCTTCTTACGGGCAAATTAAGCTGTTTTCTTCTCACGTTTACAGGGTAACCATTTTCAACCAATTTTAGATTAGAACAACGAAGATCCCGAGTTTAGGGTTACTGCACAAAAATTCCCTAAATCAGTTGAAGAGTTGTATATCAATCAGCCAGCCACTCGTAAGAAAAAAACTTCATTTTTAAAAGCCATTTTCAACTGAAACTTTTTTTCCTAAGTAGAAATTTAAAAACTAAGAAACAATCTGACTTTTCGGTTGAAAACCAAAAAATTATTTTCAGTGGTTCAACAACTAAGTGTTTTCAAATTGATAATATTTTTCCAACGGCTGTATTTTTCTTTGACCAACTCGCTTATCAAATCAAAAGTTACTCCCTGTATGAATTCAATGGTGGGAACAATGTATCTAATTTCATCATATAATGGTTGATAGTGTTGATAAAATAAAATAACTGAATCATACATTTGTTCAAATATTTTGTTTTTAAACAGCTCATATTAAAACTGAGCTTTAGCCGAACCACTTGGTCCCACCAGACACAAAAACAGTATCATTCGTCCAAATTTTTTTCATATTTTTCGATTAAGCAAAACATAACCAATTACACTTGTTAAAAGAGCTACCCAAAATGTTTTGTCCTCCTCGTAGTCAATCACAAAATTTTGAAAATTAGCTTGTAAATTAGAAATCCAATAAAAAATAGCAGAAAAAGCAAATGTCCAAAATATACAATCTCTGATCTTGGAATAATTTGACCGCAGATCTCAATGTTTTCTCTTAGTTTTTATCGTCGAAAATAATATTCGTTACTCCTCCTGCAGAGTCAACTGTATCCATTGCCGGCTTTTTAAAAAATGATCGTCAAAATCAATTTTTATTCAGACTTTGCAACTTCAAAAAATACAAAAGCTTTTAGAAGCGCACAATGGTGTGAATGACCTCTGAGGTCAGCAAGTTTACATTTAGGAATGTAATCTTTTTTCAGGTCTTCTATTTTCAATGTCTCAAATTTTGGACAACCAAGTTGAGTCAAATTTAGTATATGAGCTCCATTAGGTAAGTTTTGTAAGATACTGCGCTTTTCAAGACCTTTTGCATAATAGTTTGCATGGTTCAAGTTGATTGATTGAAAAATGTTTCCCAGCTGTGCACAGGGAATATCACGGTCGTTCCATCGGGTCTTGTGCCAATTTCTAGTCAACCAAATGTTTTGCTTTTTCCTCTATTTAAACCTTGGGATCCTCTATTCCTTACCATACACTTTAATAAATGAAAGCCTCAGAAAAAGCAGTGATGATTTGAAAAACATCGTCACCATATTACTGAGTTAAAAAATGTATATTCTTAAGCTGAAAGACTGGGTAGTAATTCAATTGCTAGAAAACAGAACCATTTAGACGTACAGCGGGATATATTAAAAAAATCTACCTAACAGCCTAACAACAAGATAAGATCTAACAGTAACATTAGACTAAAAGTTACAATTTCACACCGAGCAAAAAGTGAACTGTTCATCCCGATCCAACCCAGGAGCGTCCTTTGGCACCTTCAGAACAAGAAAAACTTTAGATCGAAAGATGGATAAAGCTTATCCAATCATACTGTGCAGTATAAATAGCGATCATCAAACTAATAGATGTCAATTTGCTCCTAAAAAATCAAGAAAACTAAACAGATCGGATACCACAAATATGTTATCTAAAGAGCGAAGGTTGAATGAGGTAAGTTGATTGAGGTATCTAAAAAGCCCCATCTTCTCTTGCAAATCACCTGTGCCGGGGGACACTCTGGAACCAGAAAATTTAACTATTAACCGCCCATAGGAAACACCAACCGAAAACTACAAGTACTCATAATAAGCGATTTTACCTCTTTCTCATGACCAACCCTACACTCGTTTAAATTTAATCCGTTTAGACTCTTTGATTTCGGCATAGTAATTATAACAAACGCCTAGAAATTTTGATATTTAAATGGCATATAACCAAATCTTTTAAGTATACTCATTAATTACAAAACAACAACACTTGCACATTAGAGGTCAACCCGAGGTTGACAGGAACTCAAAAAAAGCAGAACTCCTGGCCGTCGACAGAATCAACTTTCTTCCACCCTAACTCCAGAACGCGCTATTTACCTGAAAACCCGGCACGGAACTTCCCCATCTCCTTTGCAAATCACCTGTACCGGGGGACACACTGGAACAAAAAATTAAACCATAAACAGCTCATCGGAATCATCAACCGAAAAGCTGAAATATTTATAATAAGCGTTCGTACCTTCGTTTCTCATCACCAAGCCTACACGTTCAAATTAAAACCATTTAAAATGTTTGATTTCAAAATGGTAATTACAAACCCCTAGAAGTTTTGATGTTTAGCTGGCAAATAACCAAATCTTCTTTTACAAAATAACCACACTTCCACATATTAGAGGTCAACCCGAGACTGACAAAAAAAGTCAAAAATCAACAACCGAAAAACTTTAATTATCAAAATGATAATCACGTTCCCCAAAGGCACAAATCGATCAAGCAAAGCCTATTATAACAAACTTCCCTACGCTTCGCTTGGCCTCATTTTTGATTATGTTACCTACTTTCACTCTAAATTGTACCTTTTCACACAGCCCAAAATGCTATCTCGCCTACTTTATTTCAGCATCTAATCAAGAATGACAGGGCTGAACTCATTCAACCTACCTCTAAAATAAAGCCCGATCAAGCAACCAATTTCCACATGCTACGAGCTAACATTTCACCTCCTTTTCTCAAGAAAAATCAGTTGCCATGCAGAGCCATTTTAACTACTTCCTTCGAATACTCCCTGAATCAACCACTCACATAATCGCACCGACCAGCTTTTAGAGTGCGAGACAACAGCTACCTCTTCCTGGAAATTATTCCCGATTTCACACCCAACACGGAGCTTTTACTCACGGTTGACCATGTCCCTGCTCGGGTGGAGTCAACCGCCCGATCAACAGCTGCCTCTATCAAAACCCACTGCATATGAACAGCTATGAGGGAAGAAAGATTATCCGAATTTGTCAAGGACCGACCTGCATTCATCGCCTAAACATCAGGAAAGAAAGGTCAAACTATGCCCCACATCATCCGGCGAGTAGCCACAGAGACGCCGAATACGAATCGGATGACTACGATCACCGGCACTAGACGCCAGAGAGAGCATGAATAACAAAACGAAAAAGACTTGTGAAAATCTGTTAAGGTCTGTATTTGTAAATTGATTGAATGCATTAATAATCTAATTAACCATCATAACTATAAATAAAACGAGATCAAACAAGAACAGAGCATCAAAAGTATATATGGTTATGCCAACCTTCTCTCCTTCTAATTGAGTTCCTAAGGCAGTACAAACACGCTATAACATTTTCTGAGCAAAGACCCTCAAAAATTGCAGGAACACTACGAGGACAGGGCAAGAAAATGGCTGACTGAAGCTGACCAAACTATTCACCCTGCAATCACGCGTACGACGATTTCCTAAAACAGCGACAGCACGAAGCGAATGCATACAGGAGATTCGCGCACAGCCAGCGCCCTCACTTTATCAACAGCATCAAATGATCCCTTCTTTTGCTCACGGTTTTCAGCCTAAATTTTTGCAAAATCATAATCAATCTCCTCAAAAAATCTAGAGCTATTTCACCGCGCACACCGAACGCGAACTTCTGCAATACCACTTACCCCCACTGCCATCATCCAAATGAAAAGCCTTCCAAGCAGTAACTAGACCAGAAAAAATAGTAGGAAAAGTCAACACATCATGACTACAATGCGCAGGCTGCCACAAAAACAAGTCGCTGAAGGGACGCAGAAACGGAAGCTATTTGCCAGACGTTCAAGGGGACCTGGCCTCGCCATATCCATGAAAAACTGTCGATGACAGATAGGCTACTTTAAAAAAACTATTCGTAGCTTTTCAGCGCTGAAAAATCAGAAAATTCTCTCCTAACGGTGTCTTGGAAGCACTATCGTCCTCACCTATTTCGACGTGAACCTGCGTCCACCAAGCACCCCATTGCAGCATTTCATCAAAAAGGGTCGCTATCAACTCGTCGAGGAGCTTGCATCTCAAAATCTCTCGAACATTGTATGTCCAACCCCGTGATATTCCATTTTTTGGAATTTCCTGCTTCTATTTAACAAAACTTGAAAGCCTAGTGTGCACTCGATAAACTGAGTAACTTTTTGAAAAAGCCTGTAGGAAAAGTAAGCACCTCCTTTGACTCAACTGATAAAGGCGCAATGGTCCATCTGTTTTCACAAAAAGCTCATCCAGCCGCTCACTTAAAAATTTAACCGCTAGAAAGACCAATCCTTTAACCCCTGGCCATCGACAGAATCAACTTTCTTCCACCCTAACTCCAGAACGCGCGATTTACCTAAAAACTCGGCACGGAACTTCCCAATCTCCTTTGCAAATCACCTGCACCGGGGGTTACTCTGGAACAAAAAATTGAACCATAAACAGCTCATCGGAATCATCAACCGAAAAGCTGAAGTATTGTTAACAAGCATTCTTACTTTCGTTTCTCATCACCAAGCCCACACTTGTTTAAATTTAATCCATTTAAAATGTTTGATTTCGAAATAGTAATTATAACAAACCCCCAGAACTTTTGATATTTAACTGGCAAAGAACTAAATCTTTAATTACAAAATAACCACACTTCCACATATTAGAGGTCAACCCGAGACTGACAAAAAGTCAAAAAAAAAGCAAGCGGAGAACTCTAATTGTCAAAATGATAATCACGTTCCCCAAAGGCACAAATCGATCAAGCAAAGCCTATTACAACAAACTTCCCTATGCTTCGTTTGGCCTCATTTTTGATTATATTACCTACTTTCACTCTAAATTGTACTTTTTCACACAGCCCAAAATGCAATCTTGCCTACTTTATTCCAGCATCGAATCAAGAATGACAGGGCTGAACTCATTCAACCTACCTCTAAAATAAAGCCCGACTGAGCGACCAATTCCCACCTGCTACGAGCTAACAGTTCACATCCTTTACTCAAGAAAAATCAGTTGCCTATAGAGCCATTTCAACCACTTCCTTTGAATACTCCCTGAATCAACCACTCACATAATCGCACCGACGAGCTTTTAGAGTGCGAGACAACAGCTACCTCTTCCTGGAAATGATCCCCGATTTCACACCAAACACGGAGCTTTTACTCACGGTTGACCATGTCCCTGCTCGGGTGGATTCAACCGCCCGATCAACAGCTGCTTCTATCAAAACCCGCTGCACATGAACAGCTATGAGGGAAGAAAGCTGATCCGAATTTTTCAAGGACCGACCTGCAATACCATTTAGGAATGTAAACTTTTTTCAGGTCTTCTATTTTCAAAGTCTCCAATTTTGGACAACCAAGTTGAGTCAAATCTAGTATAGTGCGCTCCATTAGGTAAGTTTTGTAAGATACTGCGCTTTTCAAGACCTTTTGCATAATAGTTTGCATGGTTCAAGTTGATTGATTGAAAAATGTTTCCCAGCTGTGCACAGGGAATATCACGGTCGTTCCATCGGGTCTTGTGCCAATTTCTAGTCAACCAAATGTTTTGTCTTTTTCCACTATTTAAACCTTGGGTTCCTCTATTCCTTACCATACACTTTAATAAATGAAAACCTCAGAAAAAGCAGTGATGATTTGAAAACATCGTCACCATATTACTGAGTTAAAAAATGTATATTCTTAAGCTGAAAGACTGGGTAGAAATTCAATTACTAGAAAACAGAACCATTTAGACGTACAGCGGGATATATTAAAAATTTACCTAACAGCCTAACAACAAGATAAGATCTAACAGTAACATTAGTCTAAAAGTTACAATTTCACACCGAGCAAAAATTGAACTGTTTATCCCGATCCAACCCAGGAGCGTCCTTTGGCACCTTCAGAACCAGAAAAACTTTAGATCGAAAGATGGATAAAGCTTATCCAATCAAACTGTGCAGTATAAATAGCGATCATCAAACTAAAAGATGTCAATTTGCTCCTAAAAAAATCAAGAAAATTAAACAGATCGGATACCACAAATA